>NW_024083047.1:0-43612 GCF_003009895.1 Hyaena hyaena | reverse complement strand
GATGAATGGATCAAGAAAATGTGGTTTATCTATACAATAGAATACTACATGGCAATGAGAAAGAATGAAATCTGACCATGTGTAGCAACATGGATGGACCTTGAGGGTGTTATGCTGAACGAAATAAGTCAGGCAGAAAAGGACAAATATCATATGTTTTCTCATATAGGAGGATTAGTAGGAACTCAACAGAGGACCATGGGGGAGAAGAAAGGGGAAAATAGTTGGGGAGAGGGAGAGAGGCAAATCATGAGAGACTCTTGAATGCTGAGAACAAACTGAGGACTGATGGGTTTGAGGGGGGAGGGGGAAGATGGGCATGGAGGAGGGCACTTGTGGGGATGAGCACTGGCTGTTATATGGAAACCAACTTGAGAATAAGCTATTTGTAAAAAAAATAATAAAAAATAAAAGGGACCAAAGCATATGTAGAGTGCAAAGTAAATCTTCAGCTGTTCCCATCTACCAGCCTCTTGTTTCTCTTTTTGGAGGTAGAAGCTGTCAGTTTCACATATCCCCTTCCAGAGACAATCCATGCATTTACACTGTGTGTGTGTGTGTGTGTGTGTGTGTGTGTGTGTGTGTGTGTAAGAAAGAGAGAGAAAGAGATAGAGGGAGAGAAATATGTCTTAAACCCAATGCAGGATGCTCTATGTATTATTTCCACCCTTGTTTTTCAGTGGTGCCATTTTGAAATACCATCCACTACAGAGCCAGTTCTTTGCTTTGGTTTGTTTTCAGACAATTTGCAAAGTTCCGTTGCACCTTGGAATACTTATGAGCTCTGAGCTTGAAATGGTATTAGCAAATTCTGACCCTTCAGCTTCAATTTTTCTGGACTGATGTCTTCCCTCCTAGCAACCGAAATTGATTGTTTGGTTTTATAGCTGAGAATTTTTCACTTGTTGATGAAGTGAGGAAGACCACAAAAAGGAAGCAAGCAAAGGTGGCTATGCAAATACTTACCAATTAATTTGATAGGCAAATGGTTCAGGGTGCAAGAGGGAAAAGGGTATGATCCAGGAGATATTAAATCAGCATACTTGCTGTATAGAGCCACATGACAAAAGCAGTTTATGAATACTGTGAGATTTAAAAGGAACAATTGTATATTAATCTCATTCAATATATTGAGGTGGAGTGGCTACAGAATTCATAGACAACTGTCCTTTTTCCAGATTGCCTCCTCTAGCTTGAGAATTACAATTCCCTGGGAATGAACAGCTTGATGGGGAAATGACTGCCAGTCTTTAATCCTAGAGCTCCTATGGGGTTTGTGATAGGAATAAGGAGGCCAATTTAGCCTCATCCATATGTGCCATGCACTCAGGAATAATATATTTTGACATGTGTATTTCCTCTAGGATCTCTTTTCTCAGCAAAACACCCCAATTTTAGAGAAGTAATTACAAGAATTACATAGTCTATAGAATATTAATTAATGTTCCTTGTAGGTGGAAATGTTGCTTCTCATGCTGTTTCCCTCTCTCAGTAGCTGACACATTTCTATAATTTGATAGTTGCTTCCTGTTTGTAGGGAATATATTTTCTCTGTCCACCCTGTCAACTTTGTGTTCCCTAAGATGGGATGGCATCCCTAATTTTTAGTATTTTATGCAAGCTTTGGGTT
This sequence comes from Hyaena hyaena, assembly GCF_003009895.1. Taxonomy (NCBI): domain Eukaryota; kingdom Metazoa; phylum Chordata; class Mammalia; order Carnivora; family Hyaenidae; genus Hyaena; species Hyaena hyaena. The sequence goes on along the minus strand of NW_024083047.1, from coordinate 41,982 downwards.
TTCAAATATCATCTTCTCATAAGTCAAGTCACAAATTCCCATTTATTTCCTAGGTGTTTGCAATCACTAATATTAATTCTCATTAGCTCTCTGGGCTGCCAGCCACATCTGTTCAGTAACTCCATAGGAATTGGCCTGCTATGTACTGGCAAGAACAGCAGCTATATGGAAAGTGTGGCTGCCCCTTGTTTGCTCCAAGGACCCTGGAAAGCTACATGGCTAAACATATAAAATGAAAGGTCTTTACAAGTCATTGAATCATTTTTCCAGATTAAATTTCCAAATGCCAAAAGAAACAGCAGCTCATTAAGACTGCAGCTGTAAAATCCACCAACACCACACGTAGAAAAGTGATTACAGAGCAAGCTTGATTAATTAGGTGTGAAAATTTAGGACCAGTGTGGTAATAAATGATGGAACTCACCCAGCAGCTTGCTTCCCTTCCACTGTGTTTCGCTGAATGGCCAATTTTCCACTTGTCTGTTGTACAGAGATCACATTTCAGAGCTGGTAAAGTTTACATCTAAATCATGGTGCCAACAGAAGACCATGCATGAGTTCCAGACAGAGTTCCAACTTTTGCTTCATTATCTTCTTTCTTTGTCACTTCTGAGACATTACTAAATCTTTTGGAGTCTCATTTTCTCCATTTATAGAAGGTGAATTTCTGGTCCTAGCTATATCCCAAGACTTTGAATAGAAGCAATTTCGTTAAAATACAAACACAACAAACTGCATAATCCTGTATGTGGCTTTAAGATCTTTGGGTCTAAGAGATCTTATGCTATATAAATACTATGTTCATTACCTAACATAGTTTGGAAATCCGATGATCTGGTTTATGAAACTAATCTTTTCAATGGAGTAAAATAGTAGCATAGTAAAAGTGCCTAGCCTGGGGTGTAGAGAAGGTATTCAATAATCCTTTGATGAATTCCCATTATCTGAACAGAGGGAGCATATTACCAGTTCCAAAGAATGACAATAGAAAACGGTATAGTTATCGGGACAGTATTACTATGGTAAACACAACATAATTTTTCCTTGAAGATTCAGACAGTATCATTGTGTCATGCTTTCGAGTCATATATATTAATCATAGTTGTGAATACAGTACTGATAACATTCGATTTCTTCTGAGCTCCAAATTTTCAGTGACTTCTAATTGGCTACAGAATGAAGTTCAAGTTCCTTGGTGTGTAATGATCCTACACTCAATTTTAGTGCGGGTTTGGGGGTGATTTCTTCACAGCACCAAGCAATGCTCTAACAGCAGCTCTGTGTCCTACCATCCAACTCAGTTCTGATAGTATCTACCCAGAGATAGCATCAGTTTCCTCAGGTTAAGGGCTCAGTTCCACAAGACTGCCCTCTACTTCAGATGCCAATTGCAAATACAGGTTTTACCTGTTCTTCTCACCCAATGGCTATAAATCATAGGTTCTCACAATTCCCTCCTTGGGTTTGATTAATTTGCTAGAGTGGCCCACAGATCTCAGGAAACAAGTTTATTCATTAGATTACTGGTTCATTAAAAAGGATATTAAAGCATATGAATCAACAGCCAGATGAAGAGATATACAAGTTGAGGTACTGAAGAAAGGAACTTCTGTCCTTATGAAGTTTGAGGCCCAGCACAGTGGCACATGGAAGGATTCTGGTTCATCCATCTAGAAGCTCTCCAAACCCCATACTTTTGGGGTTTTATGGAAGCTTCATTACATAAGCATGATTGATTGAATCATTAGCCATAAGCAGTTGATTCTACCACCAGCCCCTCTTCCCCTCCCTGGAAATCAGAGGGTGGGAGTGAAAGTTTTAATCCTTTACTCATGGTTGGTTCCCCTGGAAAGCAACCCCCATCCTTAGGGTGCTTCCCAAGAGTTACTTTATTTAGACAAAAAACAAATCCCAAGGGTTTTAGGAGCTCTGTACCTGAAATGGATGAAGACTAAATATATATTTCTTATTATAAATCACAATATTATATCTTACTATTCCAAGGCAACTATTATTTGGCCCCAATGTTACTTCTCGCTATTTATCTTTGTGCACCTGAACCAAGCAAATTCTATTGCTTCTTCTGTATGTCCCACAATTCCCCGCTTGCAAGCTTTTGTTACTCATTAAATACTTCGCTGAGTATTTACCCTACCTTAGGCAGTGTGCTAGATCCTGGGGAATACAGATTTGATCTCTGGTAGGTTTTGTCTAGTAAGGGCAGACATACAAGTAGATATTTATAATACAGTGTAATACATACAATGGTAAGTTCTCTACCCTACGATCTAGCTTTAGGGGTTCACAGCTTCCTTAAACTCCAGTGCCCTTTACTTCAGTTCACATCACATATGTACTAAAGCTTGCCACAGCCAGAATCATGTGTTTACTTAGAACAGTTCTATCTCCAAAATTTACCTTTAAGCACACCACTGCCTGACGATAGTTTCCTTTTGCTGCAATAGTCACTCTATTACTTTTAGTCACTTTGAAACTGCCAGTCTTTTATTTCCATTAATTTTTTTCCTGCCAACCCATTTGTCTTCCCCCTTTCTTCTCTCTCTCTATTAAGCCTAGATCCCATGGACTATTCCTTAAATTTCAATGATTCTCTGGGCAATATTCTGAACTCTGTTATTACACCACACTAATCTTGGTTCAATCCTTCTGTCTGCCTAATCTGTTTCTATATTTATCCTACTGTGTACTGCTTAAGATGTCTAGCCAGGCAAATACCACTATAAAAATCCCCTACTTTGCATTCATTTAGGTCATTGGTGCTGCCCAGCAATCCTTTATGGGTTCCATATTAGCTGTCAAATGACAATTTCAGAACTTCTCCTTTCTCCTACAATGGACAGGCCATAGTAGACACTGTATTTTATGTTAAGAAACATGAATTTGATTCCCAAGAAATGTACTATTGGCAGAGTTCAAAGCATGTGTGTGTGTGTGTGTGTGTGTGTGTGTGTGTGTGTGTGTGTGTGTAACTGAGCTAGCTTCCATCTGGAAGATGTTTAGGGGTGAGTCTGAGGGGATAAAATTGGCATTGGGAGTCTGTTACAGTATTCTAGACAAGGCTGATAAGGTATCAAGGTAGGGCCTTGGTAGGAGCAATGGGAAAGAAGGGATAGATTTGGAAAATATAGTGAGTAAAATCAGTGAACTCTAACTGAGGCAGAAAATACTAGAGAAGGTGACATTTTAGGGAAAAAAAACTAATGATTTTTATTTTCAACATGTTGAGTTTTAGTTGCCTGTGGGATATTGAAGTAGAGCTTTGATATATGAGTCTGAAGCTCAGGGGATGAGGCCAAGCTTGGAAATATAGATTTAGGAGTCATTGGCATATAGATGGTAATTAAAATCATGAGAATGGCTGTGGTTACCCAGGGAGCATGTGGAGTGAGAAAAACAGTGGGTGGAGGACAGAACCCTGTGAAATGGCAGCCTTTACAGAGCAGATGGAAGAAGAGGAGCCCACTAAGGGGCCAGAGAAGGAGCTGTCCGAGGTACAAGGAGAGCCAGAGAATGTGGTATCATGGAAGCCTCAAGAACAGAGTGATTAATTATATCATGTAGCAAAGAGATCCAGTAAGATTAGGATTTTAAAATGCCCATTCCATTTGACATTTAAGAGCTCCAAAGTGGCATTTTTTGAGAAAATATTCAGCTGAAGGTGGGAGTAGAAGCCAGATTACTTAAGGGTTCAGGAGAGGAGAAATGGGATTCAGCAAATGTAAATTTCTCTGGAAAATTACAGATCAGAAGGGTAAGAATAGATCAGATAGTTACTATCTAGATGGTTACTAGGTAGACTGATGATTGCTATCAGGGTATAATTGATGCTGTTTCCTTTTGCTGGTAGGCCCAGCCTCCATAATTGCTCCATGTTCTTATCCATAGTTTAAGAGATAATGACATTAATAGTTCTCCCATGAGAAGTCTCTGATGATCTCCTAATGGGGGAAGAGTTATCTCCCTTGCCTGACTCTCACAACACCAAATCTATGATCCTCTTATGACATTCATTTATGTTTTTATATAAACCCTATATTATAGTTATTTATCTATATACTCATTCCTTTATTGGACTGTAAGTACCTCAAGTGTACATTATATTTTCCAACATTTATTTTTCTAAATTCTGTATATCTGTGTTTTAAGATGTAAAGTATCCAATAAATGCTTTAATGACAGAAAGAATTCAATAAATAATTTTTGAAGGAATATCAATCACAATCACATAGAAATATTCTGGAATTTTAATTGATATAAAGTTTTGTTAATAAGATCAATTAACAGAAGGTTATATATAGGTAATATTTTTACTCTAATTGTTAACAAGTTCTTTAGATTGGGCTTCTGTTACACCTAATTTTTGGAAAAGTAGAAGCTGAATTTCTCACAAAAATGACAATTTCTACCACTTTAGAAATTTATGGGAAGAAAAGTTAACAGGGAAGTTTCAGAATTTGGTTTTCTCATATCTGATAATAATAAGCAATACTTTTGACAAAACTACTTTTACAGTTTGGCTCAAGTGAGTCCTAGGATTTATAGAAATATAAATATACTTTCCTCTTTTTGTGTCATTTAAAGGCTAATGGTGACCAAATCCTGATTGTTTGAATATTTGTATTTATATGAAGAATTATATAAGTTTGGATATTCTCAAAAGATTGTTTTAGAAATCAACAAGGATGCATTCCCCTCTCTCCCCCGGCCCCATCCCGGAAGTAACTAGTGAGGACATGGGAAGATAGGTGTCAATTCCTGTATCTTCCAAGATATCGTAGCACAAAGATAATGCTTAAATTGTTATCTTTTAAAAGAAGGAAATTTCTTTTAAAAAAAGGAAATAACATTAGACACTGGTGCCTAAGAATTTAAATGCATTTATTTCCTTCTCAAAGGAGCTCATATTGGACCTCTTTTTCCTGAAGAAATAGGAAACAATGATTTGGATTGTTTTCCTGGGAAAGTGGAGGATGCTTTCTTGGAATGAGTTGCTTGCCTGAGGGTTCTCTATTGACAACTACACTTTGGGGCCTCACTGATAACGCATCTGAGTATCTCCAAGTAAATAATGAAATTAGTAGCAGGCCAGCTTCATGGGTCTGAGACCTTATACATTTACACAAAGCCTAGCTCATGGAAGGCCCTCAGGCTTGGTGTAATGTTTGGCTACTACTGACTTGAAGTTCTTATTCATTGAATGAGGGACCTTGAATTTCACTTTGCACTTGGTCCCACGCATTGTGCAACCTGTCAGTGTGGTTCCATGCTTAGGTAGACCTGAGTTCCACTTGTCTCCATGACTAGAAGATTCCCTTGGGATCTGTTAGAGGTTAGATTGCTGTATTTCCAGGGACAGCAGATGAATGGAAAAGGTTCACTTGTTGTTACTCTGGAAACAGCTGAGAGTATCCATGGGCCAGCAGTGTCTTCTTAATATATGATAACGTGAGCATTTTATGTGCTTAATGAGATCACTAGAGTGTCTCTTCCAATTACTTTTTTGGAGAAAAAGAATAGAACATACTGGCATGAATGAATAGCAACTGGAAAGGTCAAGTATATTTGGTCTCTCCACTTGGTATGCTTGTCTCATTGCTCTCTTGGTGCCTTCATCAGATACGTGTTTCAGGGTCCTATGTGGCACAGCGAGGGTTGATGGGGCTGGCACATTGTGCATTTATCTGGATTTAACGTGTCTTTTATTAAGTTTTCTTTTCAAAGAGGTTTATGCAGAACAACAGAGAATGAAGTTTCTACTGGAATGTCATTGGGGAACATAAAAAAAGCATTTGCTGGATAAAAGACATTTTAAGATTGTGAATTCAAACAAGAGTCAGAGCTTGCCTGAGGAGTGATTTTCTTAAAGTGGTTGTGACAAAATCTCATACAGATGCAAAGAAGATGTCAAGAAGCCTATAGCCATCCTTCATCTTGGATGACCGCTGAAGACTGCAAATATTTGTGGAGAAGTTACAAAATGCCAATAGCGATGTGGAACTTACAGTGGAAGCATAATTTGAGTGTAGACAAGGATGACAGAGCAGAGCTTCTTGATTAAGTTAATATGTATTGATATTTCTCCTGTTGTTTTGACTTCCTAGGCTGTTTAAATTCAGTCTTGTCACAACAAAATACAAAAGAGGCTGCTATGACATTGATTTTTTTAAAAATAAATCGTGCTTCTAAAGGATACTGTTTTGTTTTTGTTTTGTGTATATGTGTGTTTGTTTTTCAACATTGACAGTCAGGAAGGTAGAAATGTTAAAATTGTGGCACAAATAATCATGTTAAATTGTTGAGCATAAATTATCAAGGGAAATACATTTTGATTGTAAGCATAAATCAATTTTATGCATCACAAAATTGCCACCATTAGAGTTTGCTGAGGTGACTTATTTCAGGCAGTGGTGAATATAGTGATAGTTTGAAAATAGAAACTCTGAGGACTTCATAAAAACCTGGACTCATTGATTCATGGGTGAAAAAAAAAAAACAAGCATGAGGGAGGGGTTTATGCAGGTGAAGAAATGCACATTTCACACTCTTTAACCTGAAACAAAAGAGTTTTCACCTTCCCTCAGCAAGGCCCTAGACATGCTGATTTAGCTTCTTCATTGAGTATATAGCCTATAATACCTGCACTTCCAAGTCAGAACCAAATTTAGCTGTAAACTTCCAGCTTATTCTTGCACCATTAAATACACCTCATCATAATTTTAAAAGACCTGTCTTGTTTTGGCAGGCAGAAAATACACGATTGCCTCGCCATCTCTGTTATTTAAACAGAAATAACCAATCATATCATGAACAGAATATCTGTAAACCAGAAAGTTAGGCTTTGCATATTATGTTTGGATTTTTGTGGGGGGAGTTTAGGGAAATGGGTATTCCCACTTGAATATAGATATAGATGTATCTAGTGAATATAGATATATAGAAAATCAAAGTATTTTTAATACTCAAAACAAAATAATAGTGCTTCTTTTAAGAATCCCTAGTCAGAGAAGCTAGAAAGTTGTCTTTCTTGCCCAGATTATAACCCTGGTCAGCATTTCTCTCTGTGGACAGACAACATCATTGCTGAGGTTGATGGAAAGCCGCTGCCTTCAGAGTCACACTTTGTCTCTCTTTCCTCTCCTGTTTTGTGGTTGAACTTTCCTTGGGATAGCAGAAGTCCTTGAGTATTTTGATTTGGAGGGTCTTCCAGTTGGACTAGAAGGAGGAAAATAAGCAGAGGACAAAATAGTTACAGTGTATTCCTTATTCTACTCAACTGTGCCAAAAAGCTTCAAAATAACATTGGCTGATAAAGGTGATGAAGCAAAGCTGACCACCAATTGCTATCAGAGGTGCTGGCGTGATTCTCCTAAGATGGCAGTATTGAGTGCTGTGGAGCACAGAGGACAGACCATGATCCTGAGAACACTCAGGGACCAGGCTGCTGGTACCTACTAGTTCTGTGACTTTTGGCAAAAAACAAAACAAAAAAACCCTTAACCTCTTCCTGCCCCTGATTTCCCATCAGTAAAAGGAAGAAAATAGTAGCCACCTCAAAGCTTTGTTAGGTGAAATGAGATAATATATAGAAAATGGTTAGAAGAAAATGTGGCACATGGAAGACACGGCTTGTGCATTAGTTGTTATTTATCTATATGTGGACAGTGTACAATGTATTGATCACTCCTCATACAGGCATTCAGGAAATAATTAAAAATTACAATGTTACGTCTAAATTCATTTCTACCTTTTGATTTGACAAAAAGAGTTCCAGTATCCATTTCACAATTCTGTAATTGCTTTAGTTTCCCTATCCGCAGTCTGGGGTACATTAGTCAAATTTCTGGGAATTTTGGGGCACTTATGTGGCTCAGTTGGTTAAGTGTCTGACTCTTGATCTCGGCTCAGGTTTTTATCTCAGGGTCATGAAAGTCTACTAAAATAAAATAAAATAATTAAATATATTTTTAAATGATTTTGAGAGAGAGAGAGAGAGAGAGAGCAGGGGAGGAGCAGAGAGAGAGGAGGAGAGAGAATCCCAAGTGGGTTCCATACTGTCAGCATAGAGCCTGATGTTTGGGCTTGATCCCATGAACTATGAATGAGATCATGACCTGAACTGAAATCAAGAGTGAGACTCTTAACAGACTGAGACACCCAGATGCCCCAATAAAACAAAATCTTTAAAATATTCTGTTGGGGCACTTGGGTGGCTCAGTCAGTTAAGCGTCTGACTTCGGCTCAGGTCAGATCTCACGGTTCATGGGTTCGAACCTCGCATCAGGCTCTGTGCTGACAGCTCAGAGCCTGGAGCCTGTTTCAGATTCTGTGTCTCCCTCTCTCTCTGACCCTTCCCCACTCATGCTCTGTCTCTCTCCGTCTCAAAAATAAATAAACTATAAAAATTTTTTTTAAAAATTCTGTTAATTTTGCAGGACTCTCAAAAATGAATGGGAATGTTAAGATGTTCCCCAAAGAAAAGACACCAGGGGAGCCTATGGGAAATAGAGGTATTGGGGACTAACCTGACCCTCAAGCAGTCTGAATTAAAGAACATGTTTTTTAAAAATGCTCTTTCTTAAAAAAAAAAAAAAAAAAGAATAAATGCAAACAATAAATCAAAGTTGAAATAACTGGAAAATCTGAAACTGTCATTTGCAGATAATATGATCATTTGCAAAGAAAAACCAACAGAATTAAACAATTATAACTAAAAACAGGTCAGCAAAGTTTTCACATGCTAGATTAACTTAAAAAGATCAAAAGCATTTTTGTATAGTAGCCATAACCAACTAAAATATTTTAAAATCAAAGATACCACCTATAACAGCCAAGAACAAAAGGAAAATACATAGTAATTAGTAAAAAGTACACTAGATGTTTATATAAAAATATTTCAATGTTACATATAGGTAAAATCTAAATATATGGTGAATCATTTCATACTCTTAATATAAGTTATCATCAATATGGCAATATTCTCAAATTAATCTATAAATTCAATACATTTCCAATCAAAGTACTAGCTGGATTAAAAAAACTAAATAAACACATTCTAAAATTTATATGAAAGGACAAGATCTATGTATAAATTAACTTTGTAAAAAAAAAGCATGTTCTCCTATGTATTAGGTGTGCTATAAAGTCATAATAATTCAACATGTGGACACTAATATAAGAATAGACAAGTAGAGCAATGGAGTGAAATGAGAGATATTAGAGATAGATTCAAATTTACTTAATATATTTTATAGGTGGTACTGAAAAATAATCAGAAAGAGATTATCTTTTTAATTGATGTAATTGGGAAAAATGGTTTATTATATGGAGAAAAATAAAACTGGATTCCTAGCCGAAACCATATAGGTTTAATCCAGGTTAATTAAAGACCTATAGATAAAAACTAAAGCTTTAAAGTTAATAGAAAACATTAGGAAAATCTTTGTGACTGAGGGCTGGGGAAGACTTTTTAAACCAAAAGGATATAAAATGCAAAGATGTACATAAAGACAAAATGTGATTATAGTAAGATTAAACATAACTGTTCAATAAAGGATATCATAGCTAGAGTTGACAGTAACAGATTGAGAGATGGCATATGTGCTGACAAACTGATTAGAGGTTAATACCTAGAAACTCTTGCAACTCAGCAAGAGAATACAGAACCTCCAATGCAGAAAAGTGGGAACAAGAAATCTGCATTGGATGAAATGAAAATGAAATCAAGCAAGCATACAAAGAGATGTCAAAAATAATATGAAATTAAAGAAATGAAAATTACCCCCACCCCATTTTATTGGTAATAATTTGGAAGCTGAATAGTATGTCAGTCAGTGGGGATATGGGGATATGGGAACACTCATCATTGGAGTATAGGTTAAGGCTTCCATTTTGAAGAGCAGTCTGGCAGTGCTTGCTTAAATTGGGTATACACATATTCTAACGTCAAGCAGTCTCCTCCTGGGTATATATTCCAGAAAGGATTTTCCAGGATAATTTGGGCATATGTACAAGGATGCTTATTACAGCATTGCTCATGGTAGCAGAGGGATGGAAGCAAACTTAATGTATGTCACCAGAGGAATGGATAAACAAAGCATGATGAAATCATATTATGAATTGCAATGGCACATTTAGATGTAACAGAACAGATCTACCCAGCTGGCCTGGCTAAATCTTAAAACCACAGTGTTCAATATAGGGAAAAAAGAACCCCAAATGATGTCTACAGCAGAATACAAAATACATTAAGTAAAATACACGTATAAAAATCAAATAATTGTGTATTTAGATAGATTATCTATCTATCTATCATCTATCTATCTATCTATCTATCTATCTATCATCTCAAAGATGTTCAAACGGTTGCCTGTGGCAAAGAGGGAAATAGGAGTGCATATGAACACATAAATGGGATTGTATATGAGCCAGTGGTATAGTGTGTCCATAAATAAGACTAATGATTAACTCAGTTCTCTATACCTGCGGTTAATACTCATGTGTTTCTCGTGTGCACACAGGCACACACACACACATGAGACTGGGAATACATAACAAGGAGTTTAGAAACCAGCTTCCTCCACATCCTCACTAAACCCCAGCTAAAGATCACCTAGCAAGTATGCCTTACATGCAATTAGAAGGCCTCTGTGTTACATAATAATTTCTTTGCTTCTGCAAGCAGAGGCCTTGGTTGCATAAAGCCACTTTCCACAAGTGGAATATCAAGACATTCCTCTTCACCAAAGTTATTTGGGAATTTCATTTAGCCTCATTATGATAAAACTTCACCCAGCCTGAACACATGATAAGCAACTTCTAGTGTGTTTTCTGTATTCTTATATCTAAGGAAAAGGCAAGTTGTTCTCCAAATTTATGCAGATGCTAGAATTCTAAGATGAAAGATAGGGGGAAAAAAACAGCTCACATGTCTCAGATGCTAAACAACAACAGCAAGGTTTCAGCAACAGTTTCCAGGTTTTCAGAAAATCTTTAACTTCATCAAGGGACAAATCAATTTGCAGGTGCATTGACAGCTATTTAAACTGGAGGATGGAACATCTTGACTGGGAAAAGCATATTAAAGGCACAGCCAATTAACCCTTTATGCCCATATCATTTAATCTGGTTTTCACAGATTTTTAGTTCTTTATTATACTTTCTATCAACTTAATTATTAGAGGTCGTTATTTTCTAAATTAAATTTTAGCTATTAGAAAACACTTAATTTACAAAAAAAGGTGGGGGGGAGGCAAAACCAGAAATAGAATAAATCATTGTTCAGTTTGGAAACAAGAATATTTTATATGTAGTCAGAAATGCTATGCATTTATTGTATCCTCTATGTGTTTAGTACTAAGCACTATTTTTTAAAGCTTATATATTTATATATTTGAGAGAGAGAGAGAGAGGAGAGCACAAGTGGGGCAGGGCAGAGACAGAGAGAGAAAGAGGAAGAGAGAGAGAGAGAGAGAGAGACAGAATCCCAAGCAGGCTCTGCTCTGTCACTACAGAGCCTGATGCAGGGCTTGAACTCATGAACCACAAGATCATGACTTGAGCTGAAGCTGGACACTTAGCCAACTGAGCCACAGAGGCTTCCCAAGCACTACCTAGTTATCTATGTGCAGTAAGATAAAAGGTTAATTGAGCTCAAAAGATCAGTGGACTTCTGTTATTAGAAGAATTTTTCTCAAGTGATTCCAATGCAAGTGATTTTTATTACTATTTTTATAGTCTTCATTCATTAATTCATTCTTAAATCCATGTTTTTATTAGCGAATACCTACTGCATGCCAGGGACTGCTAGAGCTTTGATGTTATCCTCACTGGTCTGCTTGTCCATGACAGGGTCTGTGTCTTAATTCAGTCCCAACATCAGCAGAGTCCATAGGAAATGAGACACACATGTAGGTCTGGTTGAAAGGGAAAAATAGAGGGCCCTTTGGCCCTCTCCACCAATTTCATTTGAGATGTTGCCCATTTTCCCTTGCAAGGCTTTTTAGGGAGGTCATTTTTCCCACTCCCTATATTTCTGTCCCCAGTTCTTGACTCAGTATTCAATAATATAGGTGCTAGAGCATTATTTATGATTCTTGTGAGAAACTTTAGGTCCTGTCTTTGTTTCTCAGCTCGAGAACAAAGAAAATGAGTATTGATGCTTACTCTAAGAATTTTAATGCATTTAATCATCTAGGCATTGCCACAACCTCTGAGAAGGTGTCCAGCTCATATCTCTCAGATGCCAAACAAGTCAAAACCTCCTTCCAGATTTTCAGAAAATCTTTAACTTCATGAAAGATGCATCAGTTTGCAAGTTCAGTTGACAGCTACTGTCATACCAGTTATTATTCCCATTTTACAGATAAGGAAACTAGGGTCCAGTGACCTGTTCAAGTTGCACAACTAGCAAGTAGAGAAAACATAAATTCCACCACGGGACATGTCTCAGATAGCTTTTCCAAACGAGTCTCCATTCCCTTAAACTTGACCCAGAAGATAGAGGAGGATTCTGTTCAAGCAAGAGCCAGTGTCTGTGGAAAAGCAAGTCTAAGTCTCACCTTCGGCCTCCATCCTTGTGATCTGAGATGGTGCCGGCAAGGCCCCAGTGAGGATCTGCAGCTCCAGCAAATGGATGAGTGGCTGGAGGGGAGATAATGTTGGGGATGGAGAACAGACAGACCGCACAGATAAAGGTACTGAAGAAGAAAGTGTAGGTGGCCATTAATGAAAGATCACAGGGGAAATTTTAGTGCTAATCTGAAAAATTTAGTTAATGAATATGTGACAGAGCAAGCTCTTCTTGCAGAGAAGAGGTGTCCTTGTTCCTTTATTTTTATTTATCTGTCTTAATGGAAGGCTTCTTTCTCCAGTTTCCTCCCATACTTACCCTATGTAAGGGAATTTTATAAAGGGCAAATGCTTCATTTTAGAATCATCTAAAGATGGGTGGATTTTGGTTTAAACGCTAATGTGTACCTTGCAGAATTGGCAACAGCTTATTTCATTGGGAGGAGGTGGTAGAAAGTAGTTTCTGAGAAAGAGTTTTTTCTTATTTTCCTTTCCCCCCCTTCTTAAGCAAAGAGTTTCTCTCATGTAGAATAGCTCTTATAAACTAACATTTTGATGAAATTAGAGGCATACATATTAATGCCACTTGTTTTTCCAAATTTTTCAGAGAATGGTCTTGAAGTACAATGTTGTAGTTTCTGTCAAACTCACATGTCAGACAGGGCTGCTTGAGAGCTGAATTTATTATCTGAATAGCCCCCTCACTCCCCTTTCCCTGCCATTTACCCTGCAGCACAGCTTAGAGTCTGCTAAGCTGTGGATGGTGCCCCTCTGTCAGGAATCTTGCCTGTGCCTTTGGCTCTGATTGAAGAACGTGGCATATGTCCCCTATATATAGAAATGCACATATCCATACATGGCTACGTAGCTACAGATAGACACACCGACACCCCCACACGTGGGTCTGTGCAAATTTTTTCTCCACTCTTTCCTTCAACCCAATGATTTCCTAACGATCTGTTACCATCTAAGACAGATTGCTTTTCATGGTTCAGTGGTCCCAGCACAGACATTCATTTTAATCAATAGAGCAGTCAAAAGAAAGAATAGATTTACTTGTTTTTTTCTTTTTTTTTTTTACATTTAATTGAAAATTTTCAAGTGATTACCAACTTGTGTAGATCTAAGTTTAGGAAGCAGTAATAGGTAAGCCCATGAAGTAAGTACAAAAGCATCACCTGGCAGGATTCAGGTCTGCAGAGGCTCCACTTGGGTTAGGTAGAGCACCTATTTCTGTGCAATGCCCCAGGTCCTCTCCGGGCTCTTCCCACCATTTTCACTAGACACACCTGACACTCAGTGATGCCTCCATCAATCCCCTTCCTCACCCTCCCTGACAGCACCTTAGTCCAAGTTTTGTCATACTTCCCTGTGCTCCTACACATCTGGTCAATCCTGCTTTCAAACCGCTCCTTGAATGAGCTTTCCACAGAAAAATCCAACCATGCCACGTCCTTGCTCAAAGACCATATCTAACTTTCCATTGCTATGTGGCTTTGATGTGACTTTCAGTTTTCTTACCTATAAAATGGGAATAACAAGTCTATATGCTTTAGCAGAGAAAACAGAGTTCTTCAGCCTCTGCCTGCAACTTCCTTTTCACCTTCCACTAGCCTTTATGGGGCATGTAGGTGACTTAGTAGGTTAAGCATTCAACTTCGGTTCATTCAGGTCATAGTCTCACAGCTCATGAGTTAAAGACCCACATTGGGCTCTATGCCAACAGCTCAGACCCTGGAGCCTGCTTCAGATTTTGTGTCTCCCTCTCTCCCTGCCCCTCTCCCTGCTTGCACTCTGTCTCTCAAAAATGAATAATGTTAAAAAACATTTTAACTAGTCTCTGAACACACTATGCCTTTTCACGTAACCCTATCTTTCTCTGGCAAACTTGTACCCTTCCTTCAGGTTTCAGGCCAAATGTCCCTTCTGCTGTCCCCTCTTCTCTTTGGAAGAATTAAGCATCTCCACATTCTGGGTGCCCCCAGCAGGTTTGTTGGCCATTGTTTGTCAACAACACTGGCTGTTGGTAGCATCAGTGCCTCCCATAACCAGACAGTCTGCCCCAGGAGGGCAGAGGCATGCCTCATCTTTCCATCCACTATCACCAGTACAGTGCCTAGCACAGAGTAGAGTAAGCAGTGTGAAGGAGCAAGCGTATCATCTGGAAATAGTCTGGTTCAGATGGCACAGTCTGGAAACTGGTCCAGTATGCTTCCTGTTCAAAGTTATCCTATTGGTTGATGTTGGATCAGAATCTAAAGCTCTCCTAGGGCTTGTAGATCACTACAGGCAAGTCATTAAGAGAGAAACCATTTTGGTTACCAATCTTGATTCATTTTAGAACACTTCTTTTTTTTGCTGTACTTAAAATGTGTAGATCATTTCATGTGCACACCATTTCCATCCATAATATTTCTTTCTTGTGCAGCCTACACTTGCATTTTCCTACCAGGACTTTAATTTTATGTGACACATATTATCATTCCATTTTTCATGGTGAAGACACTGAGGTTTTATAGTATCACTTGGGAGAGACTTAAGAACTCTGCTACCCAGAATAATTACATAAGAATGCTGGAGGTGGCCCCAGGCATCAATTATTCCAAAGCTCCCCATGAAACCCCAACTTGTAGCTAAGTTGAACACACTGCCTTAGCCCTAGAGAGTTTAGGTTCTAGGTCCATGGTGGGTTCGAGGTTGTGGAAGCCAAGCTAGATCTGGCTCTGACTTATGGGGGCCTGCCTTCCAGGGCTTTGTGTTGTCCTTTCACTGTGACTCCACATTTAGTGCAGGCAAGTCATTAAGAGAGAAAAACATTTTGGTAACCAATCTTGATTGGTTTTAGAACATTTCTTTTCTTTGCTGCATTCAGTCCGCTGAAGTGACTGAGGCAGGTCTACTAGTCTCTCTTTCCTCACCTGTAGACTAGGGATATTATTTCCTTAAAAAGTTTCTATGTGATTCCAATGAGATGTGACTCTATAGCTGGGGACAACTCAAATCACAGAGGGCAATGGACATTATAAAATTAAGAAATAATAATTTTTGTTATGAAAATAGATCATTTAGAGGCAGTGGGCTTTATATAGAAGACTTGCTGAGAAGCTTGG
Source organism: Hyaena hyaena (assembly GCF_003009895.1). NCBI lineage: Eukaryota > Metazoa > Chordata > Mammalia > Carnivora > Hyaenidae > Hyaena > Hyaena hyaena. The sequence goes on along the minus strand of NW_024083047.1, from coordinate 26,284 downwards.
AGGTTTGAAGGCCATGTTTGGCAGCATTTGGGGCTGGGAATTTTTATATTGTGTATTTACAGCAATTCTCTAAGCCTCACCTTGTGCAGGATGGTATAGGCTGAGGAATCCATATCTTCTTAGTATGTTTTTCTAGTCAGCTTACTGCCTCAAAATGTATGGTAATTTGCCTACCCCCTGAAAAGAAACCAAATGCAGACTGAGTGTTCTGCAGGCAAAATCATACTTAGAGTGTCTCAGGTTATCAGAGTAAGTGGTAGTTGTCTGATTATAAAGTGGGAAGATATTATTCAGACATGGCTATATCTGTAATCAGCAATGATGAAAAAGGAGGTGTACAGGAAGTGAATGGTAATTAAAGGGGATTTAGCGGACTTTTTTGCTTGGGTGTACTGAGTCTCCCATATGCCTAGAGAATGACCCATTGACTTTTCAAAGTCCCATTAACATTGCAGTTCTTAAATGGCTTGGGAATGGGGATGCACGTACTCTAATTTTTGAAGGATTCAAACAGCAACATCCTTGAAAGGATCTAATAAGTCTGATTTCCAATCAAGAAAAATACAGGACAAAAACATAGTCTTCACTTGTCATTGCAAAGGGTAATTGGGCTAAAACCTGCCTACCCATGTGCAGGGCACTTATTCTGAAAAGTGTGATACTGAGAAAATTCGGAGATGAAGAATTTTACTCCCAAGGGGTAGAAGACGGGTAGTTTGATCTGGTTGTGGGGCCATCATATTGGACTGGGGAGCTGATTGACTTGTAATGCCGTCTTGCTGCTACTAGGCTTACGTAGCTCTTAGCAGCTGAACAGACATATATTGATACTCATGTAAGCAAGTGTTATAATTTTTAAATGCTAATACCTAATTAAATGCATAATACATAATTATGACTGATTGTTTATAAAAGAACTCAGATTTCCTGGTGCCCCTGGTATTGTCATAAAATAAGTCCCTGGGAGCTTGTGGGGTTGTGAGAGAGAACACTGGCACTGTCTGAACAAGTGATACACATCGGCACAGAGAGTCATTGTAAGTGCTCAAGCAATGAGAGACTTCTTGCTTTTGTGACGGTGTATGAACCCGACTTCATGAATTGAGGTTATGTACAGACCCTCCCTCTAATTTTGAATATTTCTTTTCACTGGGAGCAAAGCAGAGATAACCTTGTTTCATATGTAAATTGCAGGAAATGTTCCACCTGTCCCCGTGGTTTCCCTTGACTCGGAAAATCATTCAGAGTCTTGCCACTGTCTTGGGGGGACCATTCACAAGCCTTCCTTGTCCCTTTAAATGGATGTTTAATAAGCTTGGAAATGGCATTGCCTCTAAGAAAGCCAACATTGGAGAATTAGAGCCAGTTTCCTTAGATGAATATGAAACTTTAAAATAGTCCAAGAAGACCCCTGCAATCCCTGCTAAATGAGATTTGATTTCTCTTTAAGCTGTTTTTAATAGCTGGAATTACAGAACATTGCTGTTTACCAGCTAATAGGCTTGTGAGCAGGCAGCTTGCTTTGTGCACAAGGTGATACCATTTACACCTGTATTCAAGAAGCAACCCCTCCGGTTGCTTCTTTGCAAATTGAAGCTGAGCTTACTACTCAGTGCAGTTCTTGTCTGCTGCCTGTCCCCCTCTCCCTGGTCCCTGTCACACTGCTCTCCCTAGCTCTGCCTCTCTTCCCTGTTTTTCAATGTGTTTAATGTTTTTTTTTCCCAAAGAAATTTTACCCAAATTCTGCCTCTAGGATGTTGTGTTTTGGAACGAGGAAATGGAGAAAATAAAGATCCCTCGAAAAATTGTCCCTTATTATTAATTAAGAGAAATATAGGCCACAGGCACACTGAACTTTTCTTGCCTCCGGGTCTTTTTTGTACTTTGTTCTTTGAAGGGACACAGACCACAGGCAGACCACAGGTGGAAAGGCAGCTGGGGGTGGGGTCAACTAGGAAAGAGGCAATCTGCCTTTAAACCATGACTTCCACCCAGAAATATGAATGATGATTAGTTACAATGATTGATATGAATAACAGCATTAGTGAGCACTAACAACATGCCAGACCCAAATTTCATGTGCATCTTGGCAGTCCTCTCAACTGCTTTTGGATATGGATGGAATCATTTTGATTTCACAGAGGGGGAGCCTGAACGACTTTGTACTATGGAGCCTCAAGGCAGAGCTGGGAAATGGCTGGGAAGTATTTGATTGGAGCTCCATCTGACTCCAAATGAGGTACTTCTGAGACTGCCAGCCGCAGAGAGTAACAGCACTAGCTGTGTGCTGGGCACCCTTTGGAGCATTCTGCATCTGTTAACCACTCAGCCTTCATATCTGCCCCACAGCGACTTGTGCTGCTTTTCATTTTACAGCTGAAGAAACTGAGGCACAAGAAGGTATGACCTCATAGCCTAAGCCACACAGCCCAGGTAGGGAGTGGAGGTGCTGGGGCTATGGAGCCAGGCTACCTGCTTCCAGAGTCTGTACCCTTACCTGGCTATGCCTGACCTCTTCCATGTTTTCTAAGTTCCCAGCAGAATGTCTGTAGACATCTGAATCCACTCAACAAACATGTGGAACCCCCTGCAGGATTTTAGTCTCTCTCATCTCTAGATAGAGAAATAACTAGAAATGCCACTTTGCTTAGGGTTGGGTAGGTGGAGAAGTACAAGAGAGCTGCCCAGTCCCCCCCTCTCTTAAACATCTTTAAGGGGTTTTTTTAGAATTCATTTTTATTTTATTTATTTTATTTTATATTTTATATTTTATTTTATTTTATTTATAGCATATATATATATATATATATAGCATATAGTGTAGCGATGATTTCAGGAGTAGATTCCTTAATGCCCCTTACTCATTTAGCCCATCTCCCCTCCCACAACTCCTTCTAAGTGAGCCTCAGTTCTCTGTATTTTAGAGTGTCTTATGTTTTGTCCTTCTCTCTGTTTTTATATTATTTTTGCTTCCCTTCCCTATGTTTGTCTGTTTTGTATCTTAAATTCTCATATGAGGAAGTCATATGATATTTGTCCTTCTCTGACTAATTGCAGATGGCAAGATTTCATTCTTTTTGACTGCTGAGTAATACTCCATTGTGTATACGTACACACACACACACAGAGAAATACACACACACACACACACACACACACACACACCCATCATCTTTATCCATTCATCTGTCAATGGACATTTGGGCTCATTTCCATCTGTCAATTGGACTTTGGCTATTGTTGATAGTGCTGCCATAAACATTGGAGTGCATGTGCCCCTTCGAAACAGCACACCTGTTTCCCTTGGATAATAAACTACTTAGTAGTGCAATTGCTGGGTCATAGTGTAGTTCTATTTTTAATTTTTTGAGGAACCTCCATACTGTTTTCCGGAGTGGCTGCACCAGTTTGCATTCCCACCAGCAGTGCAAAAGAGATCCTCTTTCTCTGCATCCTTGGCAACATTTGTTTTACCTGAGTTGTTAATGTTAGTCATTCTGACAGGTATGAAGTGGTATCTCATTGTGGCTTGATTTGTATTTCCCTGATGATGAGTGATGTTGATCATTTTTTCATGTATTGGTTGGCCACCTGGATGTCTTCTTTGGAGAAGTGTCTGTGTCTGTTCATGTCTTTAGCCCATTTCTTCACTGGATTATTTGATTTTTGGGTGTTGAGTTTGATAAGTTCTTTATAGATTTTGGATACCAACCCTTTATAAACTGATTTGTCATTTGCAAATATCTTCTCCCATTCCATTGGTTGCCTTTTAGTTTTGCTGATTGTTTCCTTCGCTGTGCAAAAGCTATTTATTTTGATGAGGTCCCAATAGTTTATTTTTTCTTTTGTTTCCCTTGCCTCTGGAGACATGTGAGCAAGAAGTTGCTGTGGCCAAGGTCAAAGAAGTTTTTGCCTTCTTTCTCCTCTAGGATTTTGATGGCTTTCTGTCTCATATTTACATCTTTCATCCATTTTGAGTTTCTTTGTGTGTATGGTATATGAAAATGGTCCAGGTTCATTTTTCTGCATGTCGCTGTCCAGTTTTCCCAGCACTATTTGCTGAAGAGACTGTCCTTATTCCATTGTATATTCTTTCCTGCTTTGTCAAAGATTAGTTGGCTACATGTTTGTGGGCCCATTTCTGGGTTCTCTATTCTATTTCATTGATCTGGGTGTCTGTTTTTGTGCCAAAAACATCTTTATGTTTGATATTTGAAATCCCTGTCTTCAAATAAAAGCTGCCAAGAATGAAGTATCCTTTTAAGTGATATTACCAACCCAAGGTGGGTTGTCCTAGACCTCACACACTTCTGAGGATGGTCCTGGTCCTTATGCTGGTGAGCAGGGTCTACAGGTGAATAGAGTAACTGAGTGTGGAAAGAAGTCTCTGAAAGCAAGCAAATGTATTTGTCCCTTTTCCTCTCCCTCTCTCCGTCCATCCAACAAAATGAACTAACTACTCTGGGCATATGTTTGAGGTAGGTGCTCCATACAATGGGTCAACAGAATCACTGGTTTTCTTAGAAGGAGAGGGTTTTAGAAAAAAACCTTCATGAATATGTGATCTGGCATTTTCTAGAAAGAATATGTGATCTGGCATTTTCTAGAAAGAATATGCAATCTGGCATTTTCTAGAAAGTGAAGAAGGCAATAGAGGTTTCCTAATATTTAGAAATTCTCTGGAACCATTTTCATGGCATGGAGCGGTAGGGTCTTTTCTCTTTGATTCAGCTTATTCTGACCTCTCTCATCAAGTCTGTCAAGACAGCCTCACTTCTCCCTGTACTCACCTTGTCAAATTCTTCTTCCTCATTCACAGCATGTTATGGGAATGTGAGAAATAACAGACACTGAAAACAGTGTGAAACAGATTAATAAATCATTTTAAGGTATTAAAATTGATATTCAGGTTTTCTGTAATATTTTATCATTTATAATTTATTAAGCATGTTATTTGTTATCTGGTTAAGCAAGAGCAACCAATACGTCATGGGGGGTGGGATCTGATTTCTCAATGCCCTTAACCAACATGGAATAGAAGTGACAGGACCTTCCATTCAGAGAGCAGTAGGATGGCAGCCTGAAGGTCAGCTGGCAGTTGACCTTGTGATTTCTTAGTCTGTAGATTACGAAGACAGCCCAAAGCCCTCTGCATACGTAGGACAGGTAAAGTGCACATGGTCTGCCTCCCTCACCCTTCTTCCTTCCAGTGGGGCAAGATAGGGGATGGGTAAATTATATTCCCATTGTCTCAGACTGTCCTGTGCTTGCCATCTTTCACCAAATATTTATTAGAAGCCTACTATGTGCACTCTTGGAAGTGATTGAAATATATTGGTAACAAAACAAACAGATCCCTGCCCTTGTGTAACTTGTCTCCTAGCAAGAGAAGACAGATAATAAAAATAAACACAATAACTATGTAAATGTGATAGTAGGTTACCAGGTGATAAATGCCATATGGTAAAAAGGGGAAAAGAAAAAGACAAAGGTAGAATGTTTGCAGTGAGCTGACCGATAGCCCGTGTTTGCAAGTAGCGATGCTACTTGCTTTAGAGTGAATTCTTGGCATTTTTCTGGCTGGAGTGGCATTTGGATTCCAAGTGTAATCTCCATTCACCAGCTCTATGAGGTGCCTCTAGGGGCAGGAAACATCATCAAGGAAAGGCTTGTCTTGGACTGTGCTGCCCAGTTCCAAAGAGATGCTGTTCCCCTTCTGCATGGCCCCATCTACTCCCCACACTGCAGAGAACTGTGCTCATGCCGAGGACCCTCCTTTCCCCCGTTCTTCTGGGAGGGAGGGGGCAGGCCTAAGCGGGAGAGCACACCTGGATGTGGAGATGCAGAACTTCTGAGAAGCCGAGGAGTGAAATCAGCAGCACAGATAACAAATGTCTACACCTGGACACCTGCAGCGATTCAGCTGCTTCCTCTTCAAATCTGTGCTGACCACTCCCTCAGTCTGGCTTTGGGTCATTTCTTGACGGATATATAAAACAAGGGGCTTCGTTCCTGGCAGTGGTGGGTGAGCTTCTGGGGAGAATGAATACATGAATGTCTGTTTCCGTGAGATAGTGTTTTGCAGATTCTATTTGGTGCAAGTTTCTAGTCTGAAGCATCTCTGGTTTCATCTAAGAGGCGAGCTGAGCTTCTGATTACTGGTTATAGGGCACCAAGGATGGGGGAGTTAGGGAGCAATGGGCAACACTGGGGAAGCCTCATTTTCGTAAGCCGCCAGTACCACTTGAGGCAGAGCTCGGGGGACATGGGGTTGTTAAAAATCAGTGAATGAAAGAAGAAAGGAGTTTATACTTAGCATACAGAAAAGCACAGAATCGTGTATCGTTATATTTAGCACGGTCTTAGGGGAAAATCTGGCTTTCCTGGCGGAAGTGTGTCAGTTACACAAATGGTGCCTACCAAGTGCACTGTCGGGAAGAGCTGAGAATCTCTGACTTCGGGGGAGGGGATGGAATGGCAAGGGCTAGCTTTTTAAGAGGCAGCTCAGTCTGCCTCTTAAGATAAGAATCTTTGGGGAACTTGATAAAAATACTGATTCTTGGGCTTTATACCCCTGAAGTAATCAATCCAAATCCCTGGGAGAGGAGCCTGGGAATTCTAGCTTTAACCAGCACCCCTAAGTGATTCTTTTAAGGTGGAGCACATGGCTATCTACTGGACTCTACACTAGAATTAACCATGGAGATTTTAATAATTGCTGATACTCAGGACTCACCCTGGAGAATGGGCTCCAATTCACCTGGGTGGGACTGAAGGAGAGTTGCTGGTGCTTCAAAGCCCTGTAGGTGAGCAGGTGATTCTCATGCGCAGTTAGGGGTGAGGTTTCTGTGTAGAGGAGCTGGGTTGGAAACCCTTCCTTGATAACTATGACCCCTCTGTGGGTGACTTTGGTGTGCTGAATCTCAGGATCTCATGGATGAGGCCGTGTTGTCCCTGCCCTGCCCCGCCCCACCCATCAAGGCTTCTTTGCAAAATTGTCGGGATAATGGATGTGGGTGCCCTCCTGCATCTCTGTGCAGAGTGAGCTGTCAGTGCTTCCCTCCCTTTGGGCCTGTGTCTGGACCTTTCCAGCCATCCTCTCCTCCGTGGTCGGTGACTGTCTGGATGAGAAATGCAAAGGGCACTGGGGAGTCTCTGTTACACTGTGGCCGAGCCAGGTTCCGTCTGCTGCAGCAAGGCCCGGGCACCTCTGGTAATAAGAAGGGAAGGCTCTGGGCAGGGAAGCTGCTTCAGTGCCACCCTGTCCACCCCCACATTATCCTGACTTATTACATTGTAATAAATTGAACCATTCCACTTCATTATTTCATATTTGAGGAGATTTATAGATTGTCCTAGTGGCTGAAGAGGCAGTGATTAAAGAAGCAGCGTGCTAATGAATAAGGCTCTGCACAAAGCTGTTTTAATTAATGCACAGCCCAGGGGCTGTAAACCACTTGCTGATAACAAACCTGCCCATTGAAGACTTGAACTGACAACTTCCCACAGAATAAGGGCTGACAAGCGACATGGGAAAGTTACTCAAGTGGCAATTAGGGCTACTGAACTGCTCCCCCTGCTCACCACAGCAGAGCCATCCAATACAGAATTAGTTTTTTCTGCACAAGAATTCCTATTCTCCCTGATCCCCTGCCACACCTTTCTGCATTCTCCTCCATCCCAGTGGCTCTAAAGTTTACATTCATACTTGAACGTTCTGAAAGTTTTCTTTGGCTTTATGGAGTGGAAGATGCCTAGCATCCTTCACAAAGCTGCTGTGATACAAGACAGTTCTTTTCACCCCAACTTCTTCCAGAGGTGGGGAGATTTAGTTACGTCTGGTGTTTACCTGAAAGGCTTAAAAAAATTTTTTTTATTGTTTTTCTTTTTTCTTTTCTTCTCTCTCTCTTTCTTTCTTCTTTCGTCCTTCCTTCCTTCCTTCCTCCCTCCCTCCCTCCCTCCCTTCCTTCTTTTCTTTCTTTCTTTCTTTCTTTCTTTCTTTCTTTCTTTCTTTCTTTCTTTCTTTCTTTCTTTCTTTCTTTCTTTCTCTCTCTCTTTCTTTCTTTCTTTCTTTCTTTCTTTCTTTCTTTCTTGTCACACCTATGGCAGCTTGGCTTTGGAGAGGTCCATCTCCCCAGTTCTTTCGCTGATACATAACCCTGCTTTCCTGTTTGGAGGTGCATGGGGGTGGTTGGAGCCTGTCAGGGCCTCCAGAGAAAGCCTCAAACATTTTCCATCCCTGTCACACTGCTCTGTACACCAGGGCTTCTCAGTAAATGCTCTTTCCTGACAAATTAAGTCCAAAGGGTGACAAGCAGCAAAATAACCTTTTTCTGTTCTTTTAATGGTTTCCTGCCAGGATTTGATGTTTGAAGACATGGGAACATTGTGATAAGATGTCTTCTTTGCCAGCTGATTACTGTGGCACTTTCTGCTACGAGACAGAGCCTTATTAGTCATATGACTAACACTAATAATAGTGATTCTAATAACAAAAGGAATGCAGCCATAATATGAGCTAAAAATCTTGGCCAACAGAATGATTTGAGGAAAAAAATATTGATAATGAAGTGAGATTTATTGAATTAACTGTTCCATTTAGCAGACACATCAGCAGAACCACGGCGTGGAAGAATATAATCAAGAGTGTGACTCTGGTGACAGAGCTGAACTAGATGTAGAGACCGGGGAATAGCCAAGTCAGTTCAGTTACAATCTGGTGACTAGGCTGCCACACATTCCAAAGAAGCTACACAGTCCAGCAGAGATTTCCAGATACTTGCCATGGAACCTAGACAGTTTTACTTTGGAGGTAAGTTATTATTGCTTCTGGCCTACTACCTGCAAGGTACCTTTCTCAATGGAAAAGCCATCCTGCTTATCAAGGGGCTCAATCCTAGGACTGAAGTCTTTGGAGTGTTTGTAGAGCAGACCTCCCAGTCAGGAAAGGCAAAGCCACATTACAGCTGGATAGGTCTGACATGCAAAAGCAAGTAGCTGATTTTACTTCTCTCTCCCTTGGATAAACATACCTTTGGTGCAAAGTATTGGGGTGCCATGAATGGTCACCAACTTTGCCTGCCCCTGTTAGTGCATAGCTAGTCTTGGTGGCTTCTTTGTCCCTCCAGGTTAACCCAAGTTCTATGATGTTGCTGTGCACCTGCCTCATCTTGCTCCTTAAAGTCTTCTCTTCCCGTGATGAGTCATCTTAGCTGTGCTGTACCCCTCTTGCTAAGATTGTCTCCTTGCAGGCATTTACGCTTTTCTCCCTTATAGAAAGCAGCTGCAATATTTACATACAAACTAAAGTTGTAAGAAGTTCTAAGAAAAGGTTAGGGTGGGTCAGGGAATTAGTATTCTAAGGGAATATATTAAGAACATACTAATTTCAGAAATAATTATATTGATAACAATGCTTTGCTTTTTCTAAAGTTTATTTATTTTGAGAGAGAGAAAGAGAGCAGGGGAGGGGCAGAGAGAGAGAGAGAGAGAGAGAGAGAATCTCAAGCAGGCTCCATGCTTAGTATGGAGCCTGATGCAGGGCTTCATCCCATGACCCCGGGGTTCTCAACCAACTGAGCTACCCAGGAACCCCAATACTTTGCATTATTAAATAACAGGACGTTTTTCTCTAAGTGTGTAGGGATTATTCCTATATTATTTAAATGACCTGCTTTTTATATTACTTCAATTTGACATTTGAAGAAACTGAAGCACCTAGGAGGTATGTGACTGAATCAAACATAGTGGTATAGTAGAGGCAAAATGACATGAGATCCAAGTATGAATTGGCCTGCTGGAGAGATTTGCTGGCTTTGTGAATTCTGCATTATTTATCTCTGGTTTTTGGTAAGCAATTCTGAAGTCATTGTTGGGCATTTTATAAGTAGGATGGAGGGGAGCCTGAGACCAAGTTTGAGAAGGGTGTAAAACTTTGTTACTTTCAGTGTACTTATCCTGGATCCCATTTCCTCCATCATCTCCACATTGTATGTCAGCTATCAGGTATATTTTTAGAGTAACACTGAGAAGGGGAATGCATTTGGGAAATAGAACAGAGTTAATGTCTAAATGACGCATTAAGCTTAATTTTTAACGGCAAAGAATACCATGGACACACATCTATAAACATGGAAGGCAAAGCAACACAGATGATAGAAATTTTAGCCAGCAGAACATAAAATGTAAGCAGTCAATTTTATATTAAAATCAAGGGAAAGTGATTTCTTATCTCAAGTCCTACCTCTGGGAATCTACTCTGGTTCAAATATAATAAGGGCCTAGGTGGGAAGAAAGACAGCAAATAAACCGAAATCCTGCATAAAGATTGAATGGAGATGGCTAGTTTTCTCATTTGTCCAAACAGCAGTGGCTCCTGAGAACCCCTGGAAACAGGAAGAAACAAGAATGGTGAAATTATTTTTGCAGTACCAAGCTGCTTCACTGACACCTACTTGGACAGAGCAAATTATTGGTAACTGAGATTTTTCTAAGGAGATGTAGAAATATTTCTTTGTCCTTAAATTCATAGATGTTGACCAGAATTCCAGTAATTTTGACCATCTCCAATTGCCTTCTGCTCCCTTATATTCTTTTTAGATTGCAAACTGATTTAACCTTTTTTCTCCATTCTTTCCCCCTTGATTATTATCAAAGGCACCAACTTCTCTGGGGAAGGTTACTGTATTAAACATACTTTTTAGCACTTTCTTCTATTTCTTGTACCACTGAGCTGATCAGAATTGAATCAATATGACATCTGCTTGAAAAATACAGAATCCAACATTTAGAAAGTCTGTCAAATGTCAACCCAAAAGGTGTGGCAAACTTGAAGGCTTGAGAGGGCAGACATTTGACATAAATAAACGTATTAATACCCATTGATTAGTGTTAAGTGGCTCTCACCAGAACCAAATATAATGCCTTTTCAGTTTGAATTACTTTTTATAGTGTGTTTTTGGGCAAATCCAAATGGTTCCAAACTACTCAGAGAGCCATAACTTGTTCCAATGACAGCTAATTTGTGATACTTGCTGGCCATGCACTTTCATGCAAACATACCTTTATTTGCCGAGACTGTCTGGCTTCCAGGTCAAGAAGGAGAGGGAGTAGCATGTCTTCCTGGTGACCTTCACATCAGATGGATGTCTTTTATCCTTTTTTTTCAGCAAACTCTTTCCTATCACCCACCTTTCTCTCTTCTCTTCTCCTGTTCACCTCCCTAAAATATCCCCTTCTTCCTCCTCTATTTTCTTCTTTCTTTCCCAAAGGCGTGCTTAGACAGGAGCAGATACCGGAGTCATTTGTAAGACCTCGTAAAAATGAGAAAAAAGAGCCAGTGATCTTCCTTTCAGATAATTTCAAATGGCAGATACTGAGGGAAGACAATCTTACAAACTCTTGCCAATGCTTGTAGTGATTAATAAATCGTATTTGAAAAGTTATTGCTATCTAAGCTATTTTTATTTCATTTTCAACAGTTCTTTTAGTTTTCCTTAGTTGGATTTAGAAAACAGCCCATTATTTCTTGTACTGTAATTAGGCCCTACATTTATTACCATAGTCAACTTTCAGCTCTGAGACTTCATTTTCTAAGTGCCTTGAGTCAAGTTCCTGGGGAAACAGGGATTTGAGAGCAGGTGATTTAGAGTGTGCTCTTGGGCACCTGTGAGAGAGGTAGAGAAACAGGACTGGGCAATGGGAGCAGTTTACCTGCTCTGTAGTCATAACAACAGCCTCAGTGAATCCCACAGGATGTTCTAGAAGCTGGGATGGCCCTTCAGAGTTGTTCTTGTTGAAGTTAAGGAGTCAGGCCTTTGCACTATCATGTCAATCCCTTGGCAAGGCAGCTTCCCCTGGCTAGAGGAAATCCTGGATTGGTGCAGAAGAACTTGATGGGCAATATTCTGGGGAGGGAGCTCTTGTGTCTTTGTGAAGATGGAATCTAGTCTGTAGAAGGATCTAACCTGTTCAGGAAGATGGATGGGGAAGTTTTCCCACTCAATTTCTCTCTGGTCCAGATATTATTTTATTTGTGAAGTATCGCATGAGGTAAGATTAACTTCTGGGTCTAAGAGTGGGGAATACTTATATACTATGACTATTATTTATGGATCAAACATCACGCTTTCTTTCACTACACTCTCCTTTCACTCCTTTTACAACTTTTCTGTATAATTCTGTGACAATATGCATGATTCTCTCCCCATAAAACATCCACTGGCTTCCTGACAGCATATTTTGTAGCTGTTTATAAGTGACATATAAAGCCTGTTCCAGGGAAAACAAAAAGATATGCCACTGTATTTTTGGGCATGCATAGAACATGTTCCAAAGGGCTATTCCAGAGGAAGAAGTTTAAAAATAGTTGTGTGTCTGCACTGCAGATGTTAAGAGATGCCTGACTTCTGTGCTGCCCAGGTCCTAATTAGAAAGGTTCATCTGAGATTGGATGCTGAATCTTTGCTTCCCTTTACATTAGATTTCTGGTTCCACCTGTGTCTCTGGCCAGCGGATCTCTCACAGGTATGTCTGTGTGAGTTGGCATGGCAGAGAGGGATGGAGAGAGGCCACAGCGAGCTTTAAGGATTCCACGTAAAAAGAAAACAAAATACAAAAGATGGTGCCTGTGGTCTACAGTGTTGATGATGTTTACTGGATGATGGATGAATATGGCGAATGAGGCAGCATCGTCTGATCAGGGTGAAATGGCTGAGCAGGAGAACGGCGAGTGAATCAATCATGAGACCTGCTCCACCAGCCGGCTGGGTTCATCAGTCTCACAGCCTCTCTCAACAGGCTTATGAATTACCCCTGATGGAGGGATGGTGTGTTGGGCCAGGTTTCGGTGACTTCTCCCGCGGAGATCAATAGGCTGCGGTGAATAGAAACAACACAGCTCCAATGAGATAGTTGGCGATGCACTCCAACTTTATTTCATCAGCTGTGCTTGCTTTTATAAATCCATATATTTTGTGCTCAAGCTGAAAGCCTCCATCCAAAAAAACCTCCAGAAACCAAAAACAAAAAAACAAAACAAAACAAAACAAAAACCCCCCAAAACAACAACAACAACAAAACCGGACTTAATGTAACACCCAGATGCAGTACACTACAGTGCTTAAAGGGCATGGATTCCTGAGGGTGATCGCTGCCTTCAATTTACTAGCTCCTTGACCTTAATGATTTACTTAATTAAATTCTTTGTGCCCGAGATTCTTCACTTTTAAAACTGGCACTGATAATAAGAGATATGATTCCTTCTTCATAAAATTCTTCCTAGGGTTAAATTAGTTAATATTTATAAATTGTTATTTAATAATTTTAGCAGATGTTATATGTGTGGCTCTTATTGCCTGGTGAACCTCAACCCCATTTAGTTTCAGAAGATGAGCTTGTATCTTCCTTCACTCATAAAGCAATGTTCTAAACATCACCCTAAATTACACATACTCACATCCATCATCACCTATTTTCTTTCAGTCAGGGAGGAGGAAGTGTATCTTCTGCTATTCAAAGCCAGTCTCTGCCTGTGACCCTTACCCTCTTCTATGTTTTTTGGGTCTGGCTTCACATACTACATTCTCATTCACTAATGGTCCCAGACGCTTATTCTGCCTATATCTAAGTCTCTCCAATTCAAAAACTATAAACAAATCAAACAAGTCTCTGTTGATCTTGAATCTTATTCTAGTTACTTTTGTATTTTTCTATCTCATTCTCATCTAAACATTTCAGAAGAGTGTTCTAACTTTGTGTCTCTATTTCCTCACATTTTAGTCATTTATCTACCAATAGCATCTTAAAGCATTTTATTGAAATATTGAAGGTATTTTAGTTTGTTGAAATTATTCTAGCAAAGTCACCCATGATATCCTTATTGCCAAAACTAATAGACATTTTTCAGTTTTTACCTTACAGTGAATCTCTTTGTAATGATTGTTACTGTTGTTCATTCTTGAAATCATTTATTCTCTTAGCTTCCATGACACCAGTTTTTTCTTATTCTTTAAAAATTGCTTTGGGTATAGTGTTTTCAGTATTGCTCCTTTGTAACTAGCCTTTAATATTATTTTAAATTTTACTTTGTATCTAAGAATTCTTTATAAACGTGCTTTTCAATTTCAAAGAATAGGAATTTGTTTCCTTATTTTCTCATCCTTTTTGTTGAAGATACCTTTTTGTTGTTTATTACTTTAAGGTGAGAAAATGTACTGTATATTTTGGTATATGTTGAGGGTTTTTTTGTAGTCAAACCCTGTTCATGTTCTTATCAGTGTTTGACGGGCATGTGAAAAACAGACATATTCTCTTCTGTATATCTATACACATATATGCAGACTATATTAAATCAGGTTTATTAGTCAGCGTTTATAACATTGCTTAATTTTTGTGTATTTGATTTGTCAATGTATGAGAGTTTCATTAAAGCCTCCTCCTCCATTTACTTCAGATATTTTTGGTGCATATTTCAATGCTATGTTAGTTGATCTATAAGTGTTCAACTCTGGTTTCCTTAAAATAATATCTCCTTTACTTCAAGATATTTGGTCTACTCTCATTTTTCTTTGCCTTTGATAAGTCATCCACATTCATATAACCTTTTTTTCTGAGTTTCCATTCTCAACCCCTTTAATCATGTTCACTGCTCTGTCTTGGACCCTTTACATTTTTCTGTACCTTTTGGAAAATTAGAATCCCCAAACTGAGCATAATACTCTAATAAGGACCAACTCTATGCCAAATATAGCTCATGACACTCTTTTTTGTCACTTGAGTGATAGACAACACCTTTAAGACTTTTCAGTAGCTTACCAGTTTTAAAAGGCACACGCCTCCATTGCAGACCCCAAGATCAAACTTCAGGGATGTGATAGGCATACACTTACAGAAGGAGCTTAATGCCATTATTGATTCTCTCTGGGGAATGAGGAGATGTGCTCAGGATTTCTGGAGGATACACCCTGATGTTTCTCATGTAGGAGCTCAAGGGAGCCAGTATACACTTGGAATTTGTAAGAAAAGCATGATGTTTGGACTTCCAGGGTATATACATATATGAAGAACAGGTTCTCCTACCATTTAGGCCTCAGTTATTTTAGGGCCATCTTAATATAGTTACAATAGCTCTAGTTACTTAGTTGCATGGCTACTTCAAGTTTTATTCTTCCACAGAAAGAAAGCATTTAACTTTTTTAGTTGAAGTGCAGAGACTTCCACAGGGACCAGTGAGAAATAGAATCTGGAGCAGGAGGCAAATTAGTGCTGATAAGTGGTCTGATTGGTGTCCTGGAAAGTCAGAAATATTAGAAGTTCATTACATAGAAAGTACTATGATTCAGGGCACTATGAAACAAATGATGTAGAGAAGGAAATTAATTTGGGAGTGGGGAGGGCGGAAGATCTCACTTCAGAAATTTTTACCAGGGCTAGAAATTTAGGAACACTGTAATGAAGATTGGAATTGATGATTTTTGAAGAAGAAAGTGGATTGGGCAGTCCATCATAGAGGTGCATATGTCAAATGTGTTGCTCATCTAGCTGGTGCTATGTGAGGCAGCTAAGCAGGTGGTAGATCTCATAGAGAGATATTGGTGCAGTGGGCAGTGCAGGCACACAGGCATTCAGATAGCATTTGGAAGCTAAGTTGTTAGGAGAATCACTCACCACTAGGTCCCAAGGGCAAAAGTGATAGATGGGTAAACCACAAGGCTGAATATTATCTTTCCTAGCTGGCTCATGGCAGGGACCAAAGCCCTTCTTCTTCCTTTCCACTCGCCTGGATGAGGTTGAGCTCAGACGGAACTGGTTAAACATTCTATGCAGTTTGGAATGATGGAGAATGGATTGTTTTGGCTAGAATTAGATGAGGACAGGTGGTGCCACCTGCTACAAGTGATTTCCTTCCAGTTGGCTCCAGGACCCCCATTCTTGGTCTTTTTGCAGTTTGGTGAGATTGGTGGGGAGGGAGGTGCAGGGGGAGATGGTAGATGAGGAAGGGAATCTGGAGGCATCCAGCTTTGTCAGTAAATTATAATGGGCTTTCACAGGTTGGAAACCCTTTTCATATACAGATGCACTGGCATTGAGGGATGGTTGTATAAGGACACTATTGAATTATTGATGTTCTAGGATCCCCAACGTGGCCTCTTTTACTACTGATGTCTGAGATCTTTCTGTGATTCATCAGGGTGACAAGAAATGCTTATGTTTTCAGAAGGCTGAAATTCTTGGGAGCCAAGAGTCCTAATAAGGAACCATCCAAGATCCCAGCCTTCCTTTAGCTATCTCCCTGGTGGACAGCTCTTTATCCTATTGATTCATGCTCAGAATATGTCAGGCAACAACCTTTTCGTGAAGTTCAACCACAGCAGGCCAGACAGGTGAGCTTTCTCTAGAGCAGGAAGATTGAGATGGGTTGTCTAAAAGTGTCTTTATTAATTATTGAAAGTGACAGTATAATCTCTTGCAAGCTGCAGTGGTGTCTGAAAGCCTCTATTTCCCAATGGTGGCCCTCTATTTGAATACAGTCATGCTTGGTATTGGAAAAATTCTCTTGTAGGAGCTGAGAACAGTTTGTAGACCAGCTCTCTGAGCCTGTTTCTCTTTATCAGCTGGTAAAAAAAGATGCCTCATTTATAAATACTAGGCAGGAATACCAAAAGCAGGTGCCATGGCCATCCCTGGAGGAAGAGAGATGTTGGAGTGGGCAGAACTGACCACTTACACTCTGTGATTCTATTGACTAAACTCAGACCCTTTCTCAGCCCCCAAGTTCTGTGCTTGGCCCCGTACTACTGCTGAGGTGTTGGTCATGCTGAAGATCTTGAGGATGCCATTGTTCTTGACTGCCTTTATCCCCCAAACCTGTGTGTGGTTCCCTGGAGCAAGGAGAATGAGACATGCCCTGCACATTCTTGAAGAACGTGGTCACATTTATTGGATGTTTATCATGGGCCAGACACTAAGCTAGAACTTCTTCATAAATTATCTCTGGTCCTCACTATGTTCCTGTACAGTGGGTATTATTTCTATAGTGATTTGGGCAAGGAAGGAGGTACACTGAGTGCGGTAAGTGGGAGATAATAATATTCCTAGGGAATAAGAATTATTGCACAGAATTAGGAGGTCAGAGGATAGCGAAGATACTCCCAGAGGAGTGAAGTGAACAGGAACAACCAGATTGTGTGATGTGTGGTCTTTGGGCTTTAAAGGAAGATGCCTTCTGGCTGGAGAGGGAATCCAGGCAGATTTTGTTTTCCTGGCTAATTGGACACTTGTTCACAGCACTTCCCCACTCACAGAACCAGACAACAAAAAAGTCTGCAGTGTCCACAGGAGGACACAAAGCAAAACAAAGCCCAGAGCAGTGCAGTGCTATTAATTCAAATTAATGGCCCTCACCTACAAATGAAGCTGGTGCCTGACAGATTGCTGGCTCTTGGAGGGAAGCAGATGAGAACAAACGAGTGGCTCTGCCATCTAGTGAGGCAATCAATGCCTTCCTCACTCTCCTGGCTTCCCATACCCACCTCTTGCAGGTGTTCCTTGTCTTCTTCAAATTCCTCCTCAAGGAATCCTGCTCCTCAACTGCCCCAGGAGGCTTGTAGTTCCAAGGGTTGGCCCAGAGGGCTTGCCTCCAAAAGAGAGGCCCATTGACATCCTCAGATGCAAAGCCACACAGATGGCAGTGCTGGGAATTCACTCCACAGAGACTTGTCTGAAATAGAAGTATTTCTAGGCAGCACTCAGGGGGATGCATGATTGCCATTTAGGCACATTTCTCTGTCTTGATCTGTAGGCTGTTATTTATCTCTGCTGAAATAAAGATGTGTTTGATTATAAAGGCCTCTTTTATTCACTCATCCTCTCACTCAGGCACTATAGATACAGAGATGAATAAGACATTGCTCTTGAGCTATAACTTGATCTTCACAAAACCCCCTTTGAAGTAGGTAAGTTTAATTTTACTTTAAAGTTAGGATCTCAGGGATGTTAAGCAATTATCCAGAGGTCACTTAGCAAGTAAATAGTAAAGCTAGAATTTGAATTCAAGTCCTCCAGTTCCAAAGATTCATTTTAATTTTACCATGTTGACTACCCAATGTTATTTTTTTCCCTATGCACTTTCTAGCATAAAAGTACAATATTAAAATAACCAAGTTTTAGAAAGATCACAGAGAGTTAAAACTGGAACAGTCCTAAAAAGTGACCTCATATAACTCCTGACTTTATGGAGAGAAATTACAGCCCAGTGCAGTAGAAGAAATGCTTTGCCCTTGTATGTCGCAGCAAGGTAGGGATGTCTGCATTTTGGGATGCCCATGGCCCATTTTCTCTCACCTGGTAAAAACAAGGAGGAAAGGCTGAGGTATGTGTATCTTCACACATACAGCTTGATCCATGAACAGTCATACAGACTCCAAAGGCAACCTGTACTGTTTATGTCATGTATTTTTTTTGTTTTTTTTTTGGTCCCTCTGTCCAATCAGTAAGATAGCTTGCCTGCAAATCTGTATCTTTGTCTTCTGTTCTATCAGAGGGCAGGAGTGAGGCTTTCCCTTGGAAATCCAAAGGATCTCTGCTCCTGCTCTTGACCTAGCAGGATTATTTTTTTTCAGGTAAATATAAGTCTGATTTTCTAGATTATAGCCTTGATGATGAAAGGCATAATATTTATTTTATGCAAAAAAGAAATCTTGTTCTGTACCAGCTTTCCATACATCTAGCTGCAAACAGAAAAACCCCAGGAAAGCTAGTGGATCTTGGATTTGTCCCATGTTTGCTAATTGCCAGAGACTTTTCTATTTAAACAAGTGCTTCTTTCATTGCAGCCTTTGCACAAACACAGCTTTGGAGAGAGTTTATATTTTTAGGGGAAAGTAAATAGCTCTGCATTGTGCTATACTAGCAATTGTAGATGATGTCAAAACCTGAGTGCCAGGCACAGTATTTCTTGCTTTGGAAGCTATACCCACATGCTTCTTTTTGTCATTTCTTCATTCATTCATTCAATCCATATTGAATGCCTTATACGTGCCAAGTGCTGTGCTAATTACTGCTAATAAAGGAAAAATAATTTCTTTTTTTTTATTAAGTAGTTCATTGTCAAGTTGGTTTCCATATAACACCCAGTGCTCATCCCAACATGTGCTCTCCTCCATGCCCATCACCCCCCTTCCCATTCCCCACCCCCCACCATCAGCTCTCAGTTTGTTCTCAGCATTCAAGTCTCTCATGGTTTGCATCCCTCCCTCTCCCCAACTATTTTCCCCCTCCCTCTCCCCCATTGTCCTCCGTTAAGGTTCTCCTAGTCCACCTATATGTGCAAACATATGGTATCTGTCCTTCATTGCCTGACTTATTTCACTCAGCATAACACCCTCAAGTTCCATCCACATTGCTACACATGGCCAGATTTCATTCTTTCTCATTGCCATGTAGTATTCCATTATATAGATGAACCACATCTTGATCCATTCGTCTGTTGATGGACTCTTAGGCTCTTTCTATGTTTTAGCTATTGTTGAGAGTGCTGCTATGAACATTGGGGTACAGGTGCCCCTAGGCATCAGCACTCCTGTATCCCCGGGTAAATTCCTAGCAGTGCTATTGCTGGGTCATAGGGGAGTTCTACTGTTAATTTTTTGAGGAACCTCCACACTGTTTTCCAGAAGGCTGCACCAGTTTACATTCCCACCCACAGTGTAGGAGGGTGCCCGTTTCTCCACATCCTCGCCAGCATCTATAGTGTCCTGATTTGTTCATTTTCACCACTCTGACTGGCGTGAGTTGGTATCTCAGTGTGGTTTTGATTTGTATTTCCCTGATGAGGAGGGACGCTGAGCATCATTTCATGTGTCTGTTGGCCATCTGGGTGTCCTCTTTGGAGAAGTGTCTGTTCATGTCTTCAGCTCATTTCTTCACTGGATTATTTGTTTTTCAGGTGTGGAGTTAGGCAAGTTCCTTATAGATTTTTCATACTAGCCCTTTATCTGATATGTTATCTGCAACTATCTTTTCCCATTCCATAGGTTGCCTATTAGTTTTATTGTTTCCTTTGCCGTGCAGAAGCTTTTCATCTTAATAAGGTCCCAATAGTTCATTTTTGCTCTTGATTCCCTTGCCTTTGGGGATGTGTCATGTAAGAAATTGCTGTGATTGAGGTCAAGGAGGTTGTTTCCTGCTTTCTCCTCTAGAGTTTTGATGGTTTCCTGTCTCACATTCAGGTCCTTTATCCATTTTNATGACCTAGTTTCATTCTTCTGCATGATGCTGTCCAGTTCTCCCAGCACCATCTATTAAAGAGGCTGTCTTTTTTCCGTTGGATACTCTTTTCCGCTTTGCCAAAGATATGTTCACCGTACACTTGTGGGTCCAATTCTGAGTTCTCTATTTTATTCCACTGGTCTATGTGTCTGTTTTTGTGCCAGTACCATACTGTCTTGATGATGACAGCTTTGTAGTAGAGGCTAAAGTCTGGAATGGTGATGCCTCCCGTTTTGATTTTCTTCTTCAATATTTGGCTGTTCAGGTTTTTTTGTGGTTCCATACAAATTTTAGGATAGTTTGTTCTAGTTTTGAGAAGAATGCTGGTACCATTTTGATTGGGATTGCATTGAATGTGTAGATTGTTTTGGGTAGTAATGACATTTTAACTATATTTATTCTTCTGACCCCCATGAGCATGGAATGTTTTTCCATTTCTTTGTGTCTTCTTCAATTTCCTTCATAAGTTTTCTATAGTTTTCATCATACAGATCTCTTATATCTTTGGTTAGGTTTATTTCCTTGTTATTTTCGTTTTTTTGTGCAATTGTGAATGGGGTCCATTTCTTGATTTCTCTTTCTGTTGCTTCATTATTGGTGTATAAAAATGCAACCAATTTCTGTATGTTGATTTTGTACCCTGTGACTTTGCTGAATTCTTGGATCAGACCTAGTAGGCTTCTGGTGGAGTCTGTTGGGTTTCTATGTAGAGTATCATTTCGTCTGCAAAAAGTAAAAGTTTGACTTCTTCTTTACCAATTCTGACGTCTTTTATTTCCTTTTGTTATCTGCTGGCTGATGCTAGGACTTCCAGTAGTATGTTGAACAACAGTGGTGAGAGTAGACATCCTTGTCGTGTTCCTGATTTCAGGGGCAAAGCTCTCAGTTTTTCCCCATTGAGGATGGTGTTAGCTGAGGGCTTTTCATAGATGGCTTTTATGATGTTTAAGTAAGTTCATTGTAACCCTACTTTCTCAGGGGTCTTTATTAAGAAGAATTGCTGTATTTTGTCAAAGACTTTTTCAGCATCTATTGACAGGATCATGTGGTTTTTATCTTTTCTGTTGTGAATGTGATGTATCTCATTGATTGATTTGCGAATATTGAACCAGCCTTGGAACCCAGGAACGAATCCCACTTGATCACGGTGGATAATTCTTTTTATGTGCTGTTGCATTTGATTTGCAAGTATCTTGTTGAGGTTTTTTGCATCCACATTCATCAAGGATATTAGCCTGTAGTTCTCTTTTTTTGCTGGGTCTCTGTCTGGCTTGGGAATCAAAGTGATGCTGGCGTCATAGAAGAGTCTGGAAGTTTTCCTTCGATCTCTATTTTTTGGAATAGCTTGAGAAGAATGGGTATTAACTCTGTTTTAAATGTCTGGGAGAATTCCCCAGGGAAGCATCTGGCCCAGAGCTCTTATTTTTTGGGAGATTTTGATAACTGATTCCATTTTTTCACTAGTTATGGGTGTGTTCAGATTTTCTATCTCTTCCCATGTGAATTTTGGTAGTGAGTGTGTGTTTAGGAATTTGTCCATTTCTTCTAAGTTATCCAGTTTGTTGGCATATAATTTTTTATAGTATTCCCTGATAATTGATTGTATTTCTGGGGGGTTGGTTGTAATAAGTCCATTTTAATTCATGATTTTGTCTATTTTGGTGCTCTCTCTTTTCTTTTTGAGAATCCTGGCTAGACGTTTGTCAATCTTGTTTATTTTTTCAAAAAACCAACTCATGGTTTCATTGATCTGTTTAACTGTTTTTATTTTGGATCCTATATTGATTATTTCCGCCCTGATTTTTATTATTTCTCTTCTACTACTGGGTTTGGGATGCTCTTGTTGCTCTCTTTCTAGCTCCTTAGGTACACTGTTAGATTTTGTACTTGCCCTTTTTATAATTTCTTGAAATTGGCTTGGAGTGCAATGTACTTTCCTCTTAGGATTGCTTTTGATGCATCCCATAGAGTTTGAATTGTTGTATCTTCATTTTCATTTGTTTCTATATATTTTTAAAATTTTTCTCTAATTGCCTATTTGGCCCATTCGTTCTTTAGTAGGGTGTTCTTTAACCTCCATGTTTTTGGAGGTTTTCCAGACTTCGTCCTGTGGTTGATTTCAAGTTTCATAGCATTGTGATTTGAAAGTGTGCATGGCATGATCTCAATTGTTTTATATTTATTGAGGGCTGCTTTATGTCCCAGTATGTGATCTATCTTGGAGAACGTGCCATGCACACTTGAGAAGAAAGTGAATTTCATGGCCTCAGGAGGTAGAGTTCTAAATATATCTGTCAAATCCATCTGGTCCAATGTGTCATTCGAGTCCATTGTTTCTGTAGTGATTTTCTGTCTAGGTGATCTATCCATTGCTGTAAGTGGAATATTAAAGTCCCCTGCTATTAGCACATTCTTATCCATAAGATTGTTTCTGTTTGTGATTAATTGTTTTATGTATTTCGGTGCTTCCGTATTTGATGCGTAGACATTTATAATTGTTAGCTCTTCCTGATGGATAGACCCTGTAATTATTATATAATGCCCTTCTTCATTCCTTGCTATTGCCTTTACTTTAAAGTCCAGTTTGTCTGATATAAGTATAGCTACTCCTGCTTTCTTTTGACTTCCAGTAGCATGATAGATATTTCTCTATCCCCTTACTTTTAATCTGAAGGTGTCCTCAGGCCTTAAATGAGTTTCTTGTAGACAGCAAGAATTGCTGGATTTTGTTTTTTTTTAATCCATTCTGCTACCCTATGTCTTTTGATTGGGAGCATTTAGTCCATTTACATTCAGTGTTATTATTGAAAAATATGGGTTGAGAGTCATTGCGTTCTTTGTAGGATTTATGTCTGTGGTGATGTCTCTGGTACCTTGCGTTCCTTGCAACATTTCCCTCATAGAGTTCCCTTCAGGATTTCTTGTAGGGCTGGTTTAGTGGTGACGAATTCTTTCAATTTTTGTTCATTTGGAAAGACTTTTATCTCTCTTTCTATTCTGAATGACAGGCTTGCTAGATAGAGGATTCTTGACTGCGTATTTTTTTCTGTTGATCACATTGAAGATTTCCTGCCATTACTTGCTGGCCTGCCAAGTTTCAGTAGATAGGTCTGTAATCACTCTGATAGGTTTCCCTTTGTATGTTAGGGCCCTTTTCTCCCTAGCTGCTTTCAGAATTCTCTCTTTGTCCTTATATTTTGCCAATTTCACTATGATATGTCGTGCAGAAGATTGATTCAAGTTATGTCTGAGGGGAGTTCTCTGTGCCTCTTGGATTTCAATGTTTGTTTCCTTCCCCAGATTGGGGAAGTTTTCAGCTATAATTTGCTGAAGGACTCCTTCAGTGCCTTTCCCTCTCTCTTCCTCTTCTGGAATTCCTATGATATGGATATTCCTATGATATCACTCAGCTCTCAAACTCTCCTTTCGTGTTCCTGAATCAGTTTATCTCTCTTTTTCTCAGCTTCCTCTTTTTGTACAATTGTGTCTTCTAATTCACGTATTCTCCTCTCTGCCTCTTCAATCCATGCATTGGACGCCTCAATTTTATTATGCATCTGATTTATAGCATTTTTAAAATTCATCACAATTATTTTTAATCTCCATAGTCTTTGTAGCAATAGTTTCTCTGATATCTTCCATACTTTTTTCAAGCCCAGCGATTAATTTTATGACTATTGTTCTAAATTCTTGTTCAGTTATGTTGCTTATAACTGTTTTGACAGCTCTTTAGCTGTCATTTCTTCCTGGAATTTCTTTAGAAGAGAGTTCTTTCATTTCATCCTTTTGGCTAGCCTTCTGTCTCTTGTTAGTTTTAAAAGCTTGTTATGCCTTCTGCACCTGTGAGTACTGCTGTACTAAAGAGGGCTCTTTGACTTCCAGGGCCTGTCCATTCAGGAAGTGTTCTTTGAATAGTGTCTCTTGGTTTCTCTTGTTGAGACGTTGGTTATTTTATTTCCCTACTCGTAGTGGTATTTGGGACTCTCCACCGTGTGTACTTGGCTTGTTTCTTGAGGTAGCCCTGGAAAAGAGAACAGACAGACAAACACATAGGGAACAAAGGCACACAAATGCACAGACAAATCCAACAACATGCAAATTGAAAGGGAAAAAGAAAAAGGAAAAAAAAGAAGGGGAAAAAAGAGGAAGGAGGAAAAACAAATAATAAAAATAAAAATAAAAAAATAAAAAATAGGAAAGAAGAAAAGAAAAAAGAAAAAAACCCAAAGACAAAGGACAGTCCAAAAGCATAAAACCAGAATTCCCAGCTATAAATAAAGAGCCGGGTGTATGCAGTGCTGATGGAAGAGGACATACAAAGAGAGAAATGACAGGGCAGTTATGAAGTGAAATTGGAAGAGAAATTACCAGTCAGAGAGACTAAGAGGCTTAATTCAGAGAGAGAAAGAGGAGAATATGGTAAGAGGTGAGGAGAAAGAAACGAAGTAAATGTTACTCAGAGAAACTATATAGTCTGATTACTCCAGAGAAATAGATAGAAAGGTAGTGGTGGAGGTGTAGAATATACTTCTAGAGAATGGATTAAATGTGACTGTTTAAGCAAACCAGTGACCAGCGTGCCCAGTCTAGCAGAGAGAGGGATACGAATGAGACAAGGGAAAATATATCTGAATAGAAAGAATTGATCTAGAATTAATCACCGTAGTGCAACCATGTTGGTCTTGCCCCGGGTTCTGTTAAAAAAAAAAAAAGCAGCTTTCTAGTGGAGATGGGTGTGGTTTGGTATAGTCAGGTCTCAGCCTCCACTGGTCCTGGATTCCCTGAGGTTCTGCCTTGGTGGTTGTGGGGAGAAAAATGGTGGCAGCCCAGTCCCTTCTCGAACCAAGCATTGGCAACTCACTCTTTTGCGTCTGATCTCCCTGTGCCCCCAGCATAGCTGAGGTGGGCTGTGCTCTATGTCCCAAGGCACGCCTCATTTGCAGATCTTAGTTCCCGCACCCCATTGATACCGTCCAAAATATAAACCCACAGGCGGAGTCCCTCTGAGCAATTTCAAGCCTCTCGCCTACCCACTGGGAACAGAGCAGCTTCAGGTCCACCACTTCCCCTCCAGGTCGAGTTGGCGAGCAGAGGAGCAGTTTCTCCTGGCTTCACCTGGGACCAGTTCATCCCGCTCAAGGTCAGCTGTACAGCTGGAAACCAGATCCCTCTGTGTCCTGAGCCGAGGTTTTTCTCTTCTCCAGGGACAGGGACAGTTCCTTGAGCAGTTTCAGCAGCTCTTTCTTTTTCCCTCGACTCATCGTGGCTCCCCGCAAAGGGGGCCTCCTCCCCTCTCTCTGTGTCTCTGGTCCCGGCTGGTTTTTACCTTCCCCAGTTCGCACTCAGGCTATAAGATTTTCTCAGTGGACTCTGTCTCCTTTTCCTCCCAGACTTCTGGATTCTGTAAGGGTTCCTATGGCTTCAGGCCTTCTCCGTTTGAGAGATGGGGGAGAGTGAAATGTACAGAGCTCCCTACTCCTCTGCCACCTTACCTCCTCCCAAGAAACAGATTCTTAGCTCAGGAAAAATAATTTCTAAACTGATCTCTCAAGGACCTCATAACCTAGTGAGAGATAAAGGCAATCACACATACTATTATACAGAGAAGAAATGATATCATACAAGAGAATAGACTTTTAAACTCTTCCAGGGTTGGAGAAAGTAGTTTGAGAGAACTTCCTGGAAGAGGTAAAGTTTGGGTTAAGATTTAAAATAAGGAACATAAATTAACAAAATGACCTTAGGGGTGATCAGTGCAAATTTATCTTGAGAGCATTTTAAAAAACATTCTTTAAAAAGAATGGTGCACTGCAGGTAGTTTGATTTGATAACTGAAGAGTCTGTGTGTCAGAGGGAATTGGTGAGAGGTTAGACTGGGGAAAGGTAGGGACCAGATTAGGAACTTCCAAGCCTAGAATGCCATGTCAAAGTAGGAGATGAAAAAATATCCCAAAGCAGGGAGAGAGGGCAAGATGGCGGAGAAGTAAGGAGCTCCGTACTTGCACTCGCGCCCATA
>NW_024083046.1:28494-43694 GCF_003009895.1 Hyaena hyaena | reverse complement strand
GTTTTGGACTCTCTCTTTTTCCCCTCTCACTCTCCGCAGAGGGGGACCGCCTCCGACCCTGGAGTCTCCGATCCCGACCCGATTTTATCTTCCCCAGTTCGCACTCACGTTAGAAGTCTCTCTCAGTGGATTCTGCATCCTTTTTCTCCCAATCTCTCAGGTTTTGTAAGGTTTCCAATGGCTTCAGATTTTTTCCGTGTGATGTATGGATGCGAGTGCAAGTACGGAGCTCCTTACTTCTCCGCCATCTTGCCTCTCCCTCGGTATACCACTCTTTTAAACATAGCTTTTTGTTTCCTTTTGTTTTGGGTTTTTTGTTTTGTTTTGTTTTTGTTTTTGTTTTTTTACCTTGCATGAAAAGCAGGCACTTGTGTGCATGGTGTTAACTTCAGAAACTATTTTGCTCAATTTGGACAACCTGGAGACTAGGAAATGAAAAACAGAAAAATCTCTGTTCTTTTGTGAATGTTCAGGTACATTTCTGAATTTTGGATTATCATAAAATAAATTTTTGTGTTGTCAGAATACTGACGAATAGTAAGTCAGCTCAGTCAACCAAGGTGACTAGGACTAGAACATACCCCAACAGAAGCCAAGAAAAATATAAAAATAAGTAGATAAAGTGCTTTCAGTGTCAAAAATGAAGCAGAGAGTTATTTCACTGATTCATTCAATCAATTGTATTCAATTCAACCAATTTTATAACCACAATCCTACCACCTAGAAATTAGAAAGAAATGAACAAAGTAATTATGAAAATATAGAACTGTTAAAATTAAGGGATGACATCCTAGTAGGTAAAACAACTCCCCAGAAATATTTCAGAGTCTGCTCTAAATCAATAAAATTATAGTTATTTTGCAATAGTTCTGATCATTTCTTGTATTATATATTTTTTTCTCTTTTAATCTCCCAATTTTCAGTTTTGTTTTGTTTTGTTTTTCTAGAGACAGAGTGCAAGCTACTGGAGTAGTAATAGTGACAAACTAAGATAGAAACACAGCAAGTGAACAAAAAATATTAGTTGATGTTGATGCTGATAGGGAATATAAAGAAAGCTTTTAACAAAATAGTGATGAATGTAGGTTTTTGTTTGTTTTGTTTTAAAAATTAAAGTAGAAACCATTTAACCAAGAGTTGATGACTCCACATGTATCCAAGCTTCTTTCAAATAGTCTGTGAGGAAGAGATTATTCTAAATAAAATTAGGCTGTAGTTAATACTATTTACATGACTATTTCAACCCCAGACATATATAATAATACCCAGGTGGCCTTTAATTGTGCAGAACTCTGTGTAGTTCATTCATTCATCCTTTCAATTAATACTTGTTGAGAGTCTGCTATATGCCAGTCACTGTGGTACAAAGTGAACAAAACAGAGTCCTTTTTTCATGGACTTTACAGTCTAGTGGAAGTTGACAAACTCAAAATAAATCTTAAGAAATATATAACATGTTAGAGGTGCCTAAGTGGCTCAGTTAGTTAAGCATCTGACTTGATTTTTGCTCAGGTCATGATCTCACAGTTTGTGAGTTGGAGACCCATGTCTGGCTCTGTGCTGACAGAGCCGAATCTGCTTGGGATTCTCCCTTTCTCTCTCTCTGCTCCTCCCCCACTTCTGCTCTCTCTCTCTCTCCCTCTCAAAAATAAAATTTTAAAAAAGGCATAACATGTCAGATAAGTGCAATCCAAAGAAAAAGGAGGCAAGATAAATGATTAGAGATTGGTTGTGGTGATGGGGTGGTATTTTGTATAGTGTAGTCAGGGAAAATATCTCTGGTAAGATGACATTTGAGAAGAGATCAAAGGAAATGACTAAGGGAGGCAATGGATATATGGCATAGGGCATTGAAGACAGAGGGGAAGAGAAAACGCAAGATCCTGAAACTGCATACTTGGCCTATTGGAGAAACAATGAGAAGTTCAGTGGGGCTGGGGTCAAGTAAGTGAGGAGATAGTACAGAAGGTGAGTTAGAGCAGTGGGGAGGGGTGGGCAGATCCAGGAGGAAAGTGTGGCCCTTTGCAGGGACCTTAACTTTTACTATGCATGAGACATTAAAAGGTAAGCATTGAATGGTTTTGCACAGGAGATTGAACTCATCTACCACTTCTTAGGAGAATTGCTATGGTTGCTGTGTTGAAAATAAACCATAATTGCACAAAGATTAAAGGAAGGTGAGGAGACTTGCCTCAGGGGAGGGATGATGATGACTTATTCTAGAGGGTAGTTGTAGCAGTAGAGGTGGTAATTCATAAGATACTGAATAGATGCCGAAGGGTCAACTGACAGGATCTGCTGATAGATTAAATGTGGGATGTGAGAGACAGAATCAAGGATGAGTCTGAGATTGTTTTGCCTCAGAACTGGAAGAAGTACTTTTTCATTAAGACAGACAAGGAAGATTGCGCTTTAGGGGTAGAATCAGGGATCAGGGTTCAGATTTGAGGTTTGAGGTGCTTACTTAACATCTAAGAGGAAACGTTGAGTACACAGTGAGGTATAGATTAGGAATTAAGTAGCAATAATGGAGAAGACATTGTCAAATGGTTACTGTCTATTTGGGAAGGCAAAAGGAAAAAAAATAACTTATAGGTTTTCTCTGTGAAACGATCTCCATGGCTTGTAAGAGAAACTTGTATCAAAAATGTAAAAGTTAACCTCCAAAAATTTTGAAAGCTAAGAATCTCTAATTAAGATGGTAAAAAAAAAAAAAAGAAAATCCTATGTTTTGCCCTGAAATCATCAGTTTTACTAGCTTCTCTAACTCTTTCTGTATAAAGTTTACATAAATGAATATGCTGCTTTGTAAGTCAATGGACAATCCAAATTAAATCACCGTGTCAGAAATCATTCCCCTTTTTTGGAACGTGTATAGGATTTTACCTGAACATTTTCAAAGTAAAGAGAACCAGTTCTACAAAGTACTCCAACTGAGGTCAACTGAAGGAAAATATATTTCTTTTAAATGTGAAAGAATCTAATGTTAGAACCACCATGAAAGCCTGTCCAAAATTCTATGGAGTAATATTTAGAGAAGAGGGGATACCAATTTTTCCCTAAAAGAAGCGTGGTAAAATAATTATGTGGATGTATCTTAGATTTCTTTGCTACTGAAAAGGAAGAGAAATTTAAGAAAGAAGTTTCAAGTTGCTGGTTCTCTGCACAAATAATCAAGTATGCCAGAAATGTCCAAGAACATGGAAATATGATCTTTTTTAAATGAAGCATTCTTTTTGGAGATAGAGTTAGAAAATAGTTTTAAATGGATTAAAAATGAGGGTTAAATAAAGCTTTAACATGTAGAATACATGACAGGAATTGCCTATTAAAATTATGAGCAAGCCCTGCTCCTATAGCAACAACTGAAATCAAACAAAAAGGAGACATCTCTGTTTCAATATGAATATTTTCTCCTAACCCATCCAATGCAATTGCCAACACTTATTTAGCTACAAACACCAATGTAAGTAATTGTTAGTGTATCTCTCATGTATGCTTGCATATACACATTCATCTTAGACTGTATATAGTTTACCTGTAGAAAAGATTTAGCAAGCATGTTAGCACTAACTAGGAAGAAATCCATAATTCTGGGCAAATGTGTATCTCATCCTATGGACGAAAAAGCGAGCATCCCAACATGTTATACATAATGACTCATTTTATTTTGTATTTACTTTAATTTTTAATGTTTGTTTATTTTTGAAGGAGAGAGACAGAGCATGAGCGGGGCAGGGGCAGATGAAGAGAGAGACACAGAATCTGAAGCAGGCCCCAGGCTCTGAGCTTCTGAGCTGTCAGCACAGAGCCTGATGCGGGGCTTGAACTCATGAGCCATGAGATCATGACCTGAGCTGAAGTCAGATGCTTAACCTCCTAAGCCACCCAGGTGCCCCATAATGACTCATTTTAGAGCTCACTTTACATAAATATCAGTAGGTGATACTGGAATATAAACATAGATCTCTACTGAATCAGAAGGATATAAATCATTTGAATAACCCAGTGACATTTTGTTGTTTCCAAAAGTCTATCAATCCCCATTATTTTCCAGGCAGGAATAAACATATATATATTGAGTAGTTGAATATATTCATAAGTTCTTCAGAGACCTATAAGAAAATGCTGTTGAAAACTCTCTAAAAGTTCCAATTAAGAAAGACACATCTATACCCTTTCCATATTATCTTCATCAGGAACTAATCCAAGCAGAGCTATATAAGCATAAATGCTGTATGGTTTCCTATCATTAGTGCATTATTCTGTCTCAATATTTGAACATTTTTTGCTAACTTGTAGTACACTCTGAATTCACTTTTCTGATCTCTCTAATGGAGTAACATCACTAGACTCATTCCAGATGGAAATGGTATTTTGTAGTTGCACCAGTTACACCAGAAAAGATAGAGAATGATTTTCATGTGTAAACATTTGGGTGCATCCCCACAACATCCTGCAGTTGAAGACTGGCAGATGATAGAAGTATGATGTATAGAACAAAATTAGTTGGTAAATAATACCGTTGAAAATTTTCGGGAAGACTGGACTTGTAGGGTCGACTTCAAATTTAGGAAAATGCTTGTCTTTGCCAGATAATTTGATTGTGAAAGACAAAAAGGTGGGTGGGTGGGGAACAGAAAATAGGCATTTACTACCCCATTTTCTGCTATAATGAATCTTTTGCTGTAAGCATAATGATAAATTCAACCAACTTTCCAATACTCAATCACCAATCCAGCCATTTTAAGTAGTTCTGAACTATTTGAAGAAAGGGATGGTGGAATGTGAAACTGATTACAAGAAATTATTCTTCTTGGAAAAGAAAAAGAAATTCTTCTTCTGGGTCAACGTCACTAAAAAGTATACTTGAAAGAAATGTATCTCGGCTTCAATGGCATCTCGCAAGACAAAAGAAGAAACTTCTAACATTTTTGAAAAAGCTTCTCTCCTTGCAACTACAGATGGCTTATATAAGGATAAAGAAATTCTCTGCATGTTATATGCTATCATCACAGGTCAACAACACAGTCTCTGTTTTCATTCTTTTCTTTTGCTTACTTTTCCTCGGTAGTCGTTTAATCCTTCCAGTTTTGAAGATCAAAACAAAATAACCCATGGAGTAGTTTCAATTCCCGATGAGTAATAGGAGATAAAGGAATTTCCTGCTGACTGACTTGAAAGTGAAGGGCGTGGAGAGATGTGGTGTTCAGTGGTTTCCGTGGCCAGAAGAAGCTTGGAGGAAAGTGGAGAAATGGATTCGTATCTGGGAGGGAGAGCTGAGTGGCCCAGGAGGACAATACACATACAGGGATACTCAGATGTGAAATACCGCCCCCAGTCCTGAGAAAGAAATCCGTGTTTTTGAAGTTAAAACCATCACTCTTGGCACTGTTTGAAACCCTGGACTTACCCTCTACCAATTGTCATCTGGCTTTTTAATGTTACAGAACAGAGCAGAGTTGTCCTTATGTCCTTATCTTTGCCCTTTTCACCTCTGTTTTCCTCAATTCCCATTCACAAGCTGAGTTCAAGTAAAAATACTTTCCCTTCCATTTTCTCTTTAAAATCTATTAACGGTGCATATTAAAATTTTTTCATGTTTATTTACTTTTGAGAGAGAGAGACAGAGTACGAGCAGGGGAGGGGCAGAGAGAGAGGGAAACACAGAATAGGAAGCAGGCTTCAGGCTCTGAGCCATCGGCACAGAGCCCTACGGGGACTCGAACTCATAAACCAGGAGATCATGACCTGAGCGGACATTGGTCGCTTAACCGACTGAGCCACCCAGGCGCCCCAATAGTGCATATTTTAAGGTGTATATTTTACAACTTTGTCAGAAGGCAACAAAAGCAAAAGAAGCAGCATCAAAGGTTCCCACATGAGCTATCACCTCGTAATTAGGCATAACAGATTTTTGGAAAAATATGGTAAAGCCAGTTTCTCCAGCATGCATTTTTATCAGCTGTATCACTTACGTGGAAGACATACTTAAGGGTTACCTTGGATTTTACAGCAATTTCTGTTTGTTGAATAAAACATTCACTTCCGCTTTTATGAATGAAATCATGATTTTCGTTGTGCTTGTACAAAGCTTTATCTCCCTACTGTTAAATACAACAATATAAATATGAATAAAGAGAAAACATGATCCAAGGTTAACCTTTCATGTTTCCTTACCACAAACAAAAGTAAATGACATTAAACCCACACTAAATAGGAAGATTTACACAGAGCACTATCTGCTAAACACTTAAGATATTGCAGATACTGTGCCAAGTGCTTTAAATGGGCTATCTTATTTCATCCTCACAATGTTCACAAGAGAGAAATGTCCCTACTTCCGTGTCACAGGTGGGGAGACTGCACTCAGCAAGATTAAAGAATTTATCAAAAGTCAACCACTGGAAAGTAGTGGAATTGAGATTTGAATAAAGGTCTATTTCAGAATATTTGCTCTCAACAGCTGCATTTAACTATTTTCAATAAAGTAGTTAAGGAAATTTTAAATGTCACAAAATCCTACTAATGTATATAAAATAAAACAATCAGAAGGAACAATGTTATCTGCCTGGCTTGATCTCTAGCTTCTGCTTTAAAAAGGATTTTTTTGCTCATCTTGATATTTCACTAAAATATCTAAAACTACTCTCCAACTGTAGTAATGGAGATTTACTTATACATAATCCTGTTGACCTCATATTATCCTTGGATTGGTAAAAATTCCCAATTTTTATTTACTGTTCTATTCCTGACTTTGTTAGTCATCTCCATCCCAGATTGAAGACAATTAATTTTTCTTAATCTCAGAAGATGATCCTATGTGATTCATATCCT
The DNA here is from genome assembly GCF_003009895.1 of Hyaena hyaena. Lineage (NCBI taxonomy): Eukaryota > Metazoa > Chordata > Mammalia > Carnivora > Hyaenidae > Hyaena > Hyaena hyaena. Next base: position 36,857 of record NW_024083046.1, on the reverse strand, counting down.
ACCTATGTCATTCCTGTAATGCTTTAAATATATAGTTTATTTTTTAAATGTAATGTATTTTGAACAGATTTCAAATATATTTAAATAGCAAAAATATATTTTTGTCTTTTACATTTTCCACAATTCAGTTACACAAGAAATCCCTGATCTACAAATCGATTTTGTTCTAAAAAGTTAATTTGTAGGTCAGTTAGACTCTTGGAACAAGTTATTAATCTTTATAAACAAAGTTAAAAATGGAGGTTAGGTTCCCAGGCCAGTTATAAAGCCTTATAAATCCATAATGAAAGCTAAACTACAGTACTTGTAATACTAGCGTAAATTCCCAATCTTCAAAACGGTTCATTAGTGATTCAGAAAAGGTGGAGGAGAAAGATTCAATTTAACACAAATATTTAATAGAAGCCCTCTATTCAAAATAAGAAATAAAACATAGGAAAACAACCTCTAAGAATGTAAGAATATTCAGGGGGGGTTGTTATGAAACTCTGATTAATAAGTATGATAAAATGGTTGAGTAAATAAATGTAGACCTCTGCTTCTGATATAACACCTCTGAGACAAATGGATCAGAGACGAGCACTTTGAAGAACAAGAATTTAGAGATGAATTTAGTGAGAAGACTGCCCCCCACATTCTCTACCCCCACCCCCCACCCCCGGCAACCTGTAACCAGCATAGTACCCTTTCTTAGTTCCACAGATCCTTTATGTATACCAATAGTCTCCACAGTGGAGTATGCACTTCCCAGAAAATGCGCAAAGCAATCCATTGAGTTAAAGGAAGAAATTCTCATTATGTTTTATGTGTATGTATATTTGGATATAAGATGGAAAGGAATTAGCTCTTTTGTTATGTCATTCCCAGTTAAACCTGGAATCCTCATCTGGTCCAGATACTTTTCTGCCATTTTTCATATTTGGGGTTATTGAGGGAACAGTGGGAGATAACAGTGGTAATGCTTTTCTTTTCTTTGCTCTTTTTGAAAGTAACTCTTTAAGATGATGTAAAGTACACAAATCATAAGCATAACAGATTGGTGAATTTCTACAAAGTGAACACACCCAGATTGATAATGGAATATCACTGGCAGGTCAGAAAACTCTTCAGGTGCCTTGTTCATTTTTCCCCTCCTTTTTTCCCCTCCTTTGAAAGTAAGCACTAATTCCAACTTTATTACCATAACTTAGTTTGGCCTGCTTTTGAATTTTATATACATGGAATCATGCAGTCCATACTCATTGTGACTAATTTCTTTTTCTCAACATTATGTTTGTGAGATTTCTTCCAAGTCATTCAAAAGACTTTGTTCACTTTAGTGACTGTTTATTACTCCATTGTATAAATATGTCATTTGTTTTCATGTATTGTAATTTATTCATTTATTGTAATGCTAATGGAAGTTTATGATATTTCCATTTGGGAAGTTTTAGAATGATGCTGTTCTAAACACTTTAGTGTCTTTTGGTGAATATATGTACTCATTTCTGGTAAGTGTATATCAAGAGATGAGATTACTCTTATAAGGCATGATATTTTGTTTTCCAAAGTGATTATTACAACTTCACTCCTGCCTACAGATCATGAGTATTCCAGTTGCTTCATATTCTTTTCAGAAATCATTGTTATTTTCTTTCATTTTAACCATTTTGGTGGATATGCAGCAATATACAACTGTAATTTTAAGTTTTGTTTCTGTGATTACAAATGAAATTGATAATCTCTTCATATATATATGTGGGCTACTTGGGAACTATTTTTTAAAAATATCTTTTAGATCTTTTCCCCTTTAGATTATTTTTCTTACTTTTTAATCATTTCTTATGTATTCTTGATATGAAGTCTTTGTCAGTCTTTTTCCAGATAAATATATTATAAATACCTTCTCCCACTCTGTAACTTGCCTTTTTCACTTTCTTACTGGCATTTTTTGATAAACAGGAGTTCTTAATACTGGTCAAGTCCAATTTATCAATCTTTTCTTTTATAGTTAGTGCTTTCTGTATGTATCTGTTTAATAAATTTTTGTCTACTTTCGTGATGGTGAAGATATTCTCATGTTATCATCTAAAATACTTATGGTTTTATTTTCAGATTTATACCTACTCGAAATTCATTTTATATATGGTCTTTTTTTCATGGGGCTATCTAGTAGACACAGCATCATTTACTGAAAGGATCATTCATGTTCCCAAGGTATTTTCTTTTTTGTGGATTTGCTTACACGATTTTGAGATGCATTACAGTTTACATGTTCCCAATAAAAATGATTTATGGATTCATTTTTTAAAGAGTAGGCTAGTGCAATATTTTATCATAAGATATAGATGATCAGGAAAATCTTTGGTATTTATAGAAGTTTACTATTTCATAGCAAAGACTTAAAGATGAATCAAATCAACTTATTTTACAAAAAAGATGAGTTCCAAATTTCTTTTTCTTTCTCCCTTTCTTTCCCTCCTTTCTTTCTTCCTTCCTTCCTTCTTTTCTTTTTTGTTTCTTTTCTTTCTTTCTTTCTTTCTTTCTTTCTTTCTTTCTTTCTTTCTTTCTTTCTTTCTTTCTTTCTTTTCTCTCTCTCTCTCTCTCTCTTTCTTTCTTTCTTTCTGGTGTGTGTGTGTGTGATAATCACTGGCTGGCAGTGGTATACTCTAACAATAAAAACTTAAAATTTCCCTTCAAAATGAAGATGAATTTAAACAAAGAGCTGAGTAAGCAAATGCTCTTCAAGCAAAAGTACAGAGATAGCAAATGGATATGCATATTAAAAAAATACTTAATATTATATACTTTTTGCTGTTAAAAATGTCACAGATTTTAAAAATGTAAAAAAAACTTGGCAAGAGATTTTTCTAATCTGTTTAAAAATCTTGTAAGTGAAGTATTTTAGTCAATTTTGAACAGATTTATTACAAACACAAAAATATATCTATTGATTAAATTCAAGGATAACTGATTAGCATTAGGAAATACAAAACTTGCTACCTGAATTTTAGCAAAAGACTTTGCATAACGGATGGATAGGAGGGAAAAATAAGTACACTTATTTAGCAAGCTCAGTGAAGACTTATATATCTTTGTGAGATATCTTTATTAGCTATTTAAGGCAAGTTTCAAAATAAACTAAACTTAACCAGATCCTCTAATCTTTAGATGACAAAATGTTAAAACAAGATTTTAAAAAGCTAAGTGGCATTCAATCACATTGTTCTAAAAATGTCATCAATATAGTTTCTTAATGAAAGTGTATTAGTTTTCTATTGGTACACAACAAATTACCACAAATTTAATGGCTTCAAACAACACTCATGTGTTAGCACTCAGTTGTGTAGGTCAGAAGTCCAGTGCAGTGTGGCTGAGTTCTCACTTAAAGCATCACAAGGCTGATGTCAAGAGGTTGGTCAGACTGAGTTCTCATCTGGAGACTGGGGAAAATTGCTTCCACATTCATTTTCTTGGAGGTGAGGGTTACTGCGTGGAGGTCCCTATTTCCTTGCTGGCTGTCACTTGGGGGCTGTACTGACTCCAGAGACAGCCTTCATTCCTTGTCATGTGGCTTATCCATTTAGAAGTTGATGATGATACCAAAAAATGTTCTCATGCTTTAATTCTTTCTGATTTCCTCTTTGACCAGCCCTCAGCTTTTAAAGGGAATACATGATTAGATCAGGTCCATGCAAATAATCTGCCTGTTATAAAGTCAACTGATTTGGTGCCTTAATTACATTTGCAAGATCCCAGCAATACTTTAATTAGTATTTATTTGAATGGAATAACTGGGAGCCACTGGTACACTAGGGGCTAGGAATTGGGGGGCTTAGAATTCTGCCTACCACAGGGACAAAAATGTTATGTGCATATTTTGATTATTACAGAATAGTGATTTTACTGTAAGACAAAAAATAAATTTTATGGGAAAAACATAAAATAGCTTATAAATTATTAACATTTCATATAGTACTCAAACATTGCTATCTCATCAATAGAACAGTGAGCAGTAATAATGGATTTAGTTATCCTTGATTTTTTTGTGCCAACTTTCAGTAACATAAAAACAAGAATTTTAGGGGTACCTGGGTGGCTCAGTCAGTTAAGGATCCACCTTTGGCTCAGGTCATGATCTTGCAGTTCACAAGATTAAGCCCCTTGTCTGGCTCTGGTCTGACAGCTTAGAGCTTGGAGCCTGCTTCAGATTCTATGTCTCCCTCTCTCTCTGCCCCTCCCCTGCTCATGTTCATGCTCACGCTCTGTCTCTCTCTCAAAAATAACTAAAAATTCTTTTAAAAACAAGAATTTAACACATTTTTAATTTTTTAATTAGGAAGATACATTTATCTAGAGGGGAATATTTGAATTAATAGTTTATTATTCTAATGTATAACTTTTACATGTTAACTATATAGTTTATGTGATGGCCTTATACACACCGTATATGGTATATAAGGATGAGCCTACCCTTTTCCCAATAAATAAGTCTTTCTTTTTTTGTTGTTAAGATTAAGTGATTCAGGTGCTTACTAATACTTGCATTGTGGGGCTGTCATAGAGAACCAAGACAATTTGTTCATCGGTAGTCCTTCATTCCCCTACTCACAGAGTTTTTGGGCCTGCCAAATTACAGATAAAGTATATAAGGAACAATCCTATAGCAACTCCTAGTCACTCTCTTCTGTTATACCACCAAATCTCCCTATTCTGGACTGTAGAATAAATAAAATTCTCCTGGTACAAACTAGTTTTCCAACTAATTTCCCACCCTTTATATTTAACAATCCCAATGTTCTCATGGTTTAGAGGATTTGCACAAGGTCTTTGTACAAGGACAGTTTAGTTAAAATAATTTCTGCAAGCTTATTGTACTGATCATTTTAGCTTCTGAGAAGATTTCATATGATGAAAAAGAGAAGTTTCTTTTGCCCACTAAAGTTCGATTGGTATTATCTCAAGCATTGTAATGAAGTGATGTGAATATATTAGGCAGTGAGAGATAATTTGAGGCACGGTTTCTGCCACAAATTTGCCTGAGGTAGCTTCCCTAAACTAGTATTTTCCTCCCCAATAAGCTATCAGCAGGAACAACAATTGGGATTTGTATGGATGGGTTCTTTATATGTTCTTCACCACATTTAACGAACTCATTCATACAACATCAAATCTTAACTGCACAGCATTCAAGGTAACATGACATTTATTCAATGATAGTCCTATGTTCTTTATGTGAGACATTGAAGTTGTGGTTTTGGGTGAGCCAGACTTCTAAAAATAATTAACATGACATAAGATGAGTAACGAGGAAAAGCATATGGAGGCCGAGGACTGGATCAGGGACACATGGTCGCTAGAAAGTTCAATAGCTTGGCCACTGCCTCCAAGACATACTGATAATTCAAATTAGTGACTATCAGATGGCATTGTTTTCCAGTCTGGTCAGAAAACCTGATTGCTGAGTACTCTAGGCACAGCTAATCCACAGCTAAACCTCTGATGTATTTTTTTCAGCAGCTCCCTAGAATCTTGCAAAATATTGGTTGTTTTTTATTTACTCTAGGACTCCAAGTAGAGTTGGACTCAAACTAGAACCTGTACATCCACTGTCCATTACATTAATGATAATGCCTCAACCACGTTAAAAGACTTCTCATCTTCAAATAGAGTATTTCTTGCTTGGTTGTACTAAGTGTTCCTATTTAAATAGAGTATTTCTCACTTGGTTGTACTATTTAACTAAATCACGTCTCTGAATGAAGGTAATTTCTAATCTTGATTGCATTTTCAAACAGTAATTACCTGGGGAAGAGAAAGGAAATGACACCAACAACAAAGACCTTATATTTGTCCTAATGGTGACATGGTGAGAAGCTGAGAGCTATTTAAATTTGATACCCATTGTGAATTCACGGAAGGAGACTGAAGATTAATAAAAGGGTCTCTAAATCATGGAACTATTTGAAGCTTCCATGAGCAAGTACAGATATCTATGCTCTCCTGTTACCTAGAAGGGGATGGGAATGTACGTTTGATATAACTATGTGTTATTTCCCAAATTGGACATTATCATTCCCTAAGACTCTGCGAATCCAAGAAAAATATGCTACATATGCATATACAACATATGTAAAGAATAAACAAGTAGATTTCCTTTTCTCAAGGGCACGGTCAAACCTTGCTATACATGAGGACTGAATGAACTCAGAAAGCATTTAAAGTTTATTGTGTCTTAAGTCCAAGAAAGAAAACAAGGAAAAAACATGTTTGTATTACTAAACTGTTTTCCATTTTAGCTAGCCAGAATATTGGGATATGCCACTCCCAAATGTTGCAATAATGGCTTACATTTTAATGTGTACCTGGACAATGTAGAAAAAAAGGGAAAAAAGGAAAATCATACTGTACACCAGCACTATTCATTAGAATTTCCTGAGATGTTGGAAATGTTCTAAACCTGCACTGTCGAATATGGTAGCCCCTGGTAAGATGCAGCTGTTGCGCATTTGAAATATGGCTCATGTGACTAAGGAACATTTTAAGTTTATTTAATCATAACTAATTTAAATTTATGTTGAAATAGTCATACATGGTTAGTGGCTGCCATATTAGACAGTATAGCTATAGACACAAAAATAGCAAGTTCGTTTCCGAAGAGAGACGTACTCAAAGATACCAAGAATTTTAAACTCTTATTTTCTTTTCTAATTCCTGGTAGAGAACTAATCCTTGCATTGCAGTTTCACTATGGTCCTTCAATTTATTCTAGTTAATGATTAATAATACCTAGACTGTACTTCCTTAATAGAGTATAAAAGCTCCCGGAGAGAAATAATATGATCTTAAAATGTAACTCTAATGTACTGTAACCCACCTTAGACATTTAAATATTTATTACAACAATTTGCTTAGGAAGAGCATAATGTATGCCTTTAACATATAATTTAGGCCATCAAAATATCTAAATGTGCATATTATAAAAATGGAGCAATGATTTAGGGCACAGACTGAAGTCTTTATGAAGTCCGTGTGTGTGTGTGTGTGTGTGTGTGTGTGTGTGTCTGTGTGTGTGTGTGTATGGTTATTAACTATGTAACTCAAGCAGCAGACACTTTCCAGAGGACCCCAGATTTTGTCTTTTGTCTAGTTTTGGCAAAACTCTATGACTGTATGACTATATTGGTACTTAAAGTGACCACTAAAAAAAAAAGAGCCTTACAACAACCTCAGACTTCTGAAGTAATCTTGAACAAATTACTAAAATACTATAAGTTAAGTTCATAAAATAAATAGTGGTCATAAAGTTTATTTATTATAGTTCAGATTATAATGTGTAACCTCATCTATTAAGGATCATCTTTCTATAGTACAGTTGTCAGTAAAAAGGGTATATTTCATAAATTTCTTGAGTTAAACCAAGCAGCAATTGCTTCCCCACACAGCCCTCTGTTCCTTACCACGCTGAGCACTGCCTGGGGCTACTACTCCCTTTCCTGCAATTACCCCCCAGAACACCAGTGCCACCATCATCCTATTATCATATTGTGATTGTCTTATAGGGGAAGGCCCACTTATCTTTACTGCCCTCTCCCATAATTTCTCATAACTCTACCAAGAACAACAGGTTGCAGACTCCCTCAAGGTTTCGTAATAACCAGCGGGAATTGTAATCTGGAATAATGTTATGGGGATGGATAAGAAACCTAAGACTGGATGCTGACGTTCAAGAAAAAGCTTTATAACCTCTAAAAGATCCCACACGGGATGACTGTCTTGTTAGTCTTCTAACAACTCTTCTTTCCATCTGGAGTACAATCCTCATCTCATCCCCTCAGAGAGATGGTGACCCCTTTAAACCTTCACCTCTAAACGCAAGGCTGTCTCAGGCTATAAAGTCTGTTTTCTCCCCAAAACAGACAACCCCAAGGTTCTAATCACCCACAAGATCACATTTTTTCCCCAAATCCGAGATACTCAGAATAGTCCAGGGTGGCTTTTTTAGGCCAAATCAGAGTCTCTGTGAAACCCCCTCAAGCATGGCTGATCATCCTTGGGGTAGATCAGGTTCTTTCACTGGATTTTCTTTCTCCTCTTGCTAGTTCCTCAAGTGAAAATGAAAAACAAATCTCTGTATTTGACCATATTTTTCTTTTTTTTCCCACAAATAGTTTATTGTCAAATTAGTTTCCACATAACACCCAGTGCTCATCCCCACAAGTGCCCTCCTCCATGCCCATCCCTCCTCCCCCCAACATCCATCAGTCCTCAGTTTTTGTCAGCATTCAAGAATCTCTCATGGTTTGCCTCTCTCCCTTTCCCCCACTATTTCCCCCCTTCTTCTCCCCCTTGTTCCTCCGTTAAGTTCCTCCTAATCCTCCTAT
>NW_024083046.1:0-24192 GCF_003009895.1 Hyaena hyaena | reverse complement strand
GGATCAGTTTGTCTCTTTTTTTGTCAGCTTCTTGTTTTTCTATAATGGTGTCTTCTAAATCACTTATTCTCCTTTCTGCCTCTTCAATCCGTGCATTGGAGGCCTCTAATTTATTATGTATCTCATTTATCGCATTTTTTAATTCTTCATGCCCATTTTTATTTTCCATTCTTTCTGTAGCCATAGTTTCTTTGATGTCCCCTATGTTTTTTTCAAGCCCAGCTATTAATTTTACCGTTATTATTCTAAAATCTTGTTCAGTTATGCTCCTTATATCTGTTTTGAGCAGTTCATTAGCTGTCATTTCTTCTTGGAGTTTCTGTGGAGGAGAGCTCTTTTGTTTCATCATTTTAGTTAGCTTTCCAGCTCTTGTTGGTTTTATTTTTTTTTTTTTAATGTTTTATTTATTTCTAGGAGAGAGAGAGACAGCATGAGCAGGGGAGGGTCAGAGAGAGAGGGAGTCACGGACCGAAACAGTCTCTAGGCTCTGAGCTGGCAGTCAGCACAGAGCCCGACTGGGGCTCGAACCCATGAACCGCGAGATCGTGACTTAAGTGAAAGTCCGATGCTTAACCGACTAAGCTACCCAGGCAACCCTCTTGTTGTTTTTAAAGACCTGTTATACTCTCTGTATTATGAGCGCTGCTGTATCCAAGAAGACTCTTTGACTGTCCAGGACCTATCCTTTCAGAGAGTGTTTTTTGAATGGTATCTCTTTGTCTCTCTTGTTGGGATCTTGGTTATTTTATTTTCCTACTCGTAGTGCTATTTGGGATTCTCCACCTTGTGTACTCTGGCTTGTTTCTTGAGGTAGCCGTTAGAAGGTTTTCTCAGTGGATTCTGCATCCTTTTTCTCCCCATCTCTCAGGTCTTGTAAGGTTTCCAATGGCTTCAGATCTTTTCCGTGAGATGTATGGGTGCGAGTGCAAGTACGGAGCTCCTTATTTCTCCGCCATCTTGCCCCTCCCCCGACCATATTTTTCTTATAGTTCTACGGCTTGGTCTTCTGAAATCTCCTGGCAATCCTTAAATCCATTCAAATTTACAGCAAGAGAGTAGAAAAAAGTCATGGGCTAACAAAGAAACAAAAAGTCTGACAGCAATAACAAGTGCCAGGTCATAAGAGAAAATGGCATGGGAACAATTAGAACAACACAGATTTCTGGCAGAATTTTTGGTAAAAAAGCAAGCCATGCTTTATACATAGTATTAAGTCAAGGAAGGGGGAGGGGTAAAAAGAAATGGTTCCATACTGTAGTCCACCAGTGTTGTAAAATGATTGTCTTAAGTGATTAAGAAAAGGCTCAATCCATTTAATATGTTGTCTTTATTAAGCAAGGAAGGATACAATAAGCTTTATGAGGGCACACATACACACACATAATATTCTTACCTATTACCTAAATTCTGCATAATGTGATTATATCTTTTTTAAATGTACATTTAAGTTGATTTTAATATTTTGTATAGTTTTTAACTTTTAATTTTGAAATAACATCAGATTAATCAAATTTACAAAGCCGCCATAAATTTTAACATCTTACATAACCATAGTACAATAATACTAATTAGGAAATTAAATCAATATAATACTAATAACCCATCAAGAATTTCACTCAAATATTTCCAAATTGAATTTAAATTTGGATTTGAATTAGTGGAATTCCACAGATGCCCTTTTTACTGATTCATACATAAATCTGAAATCACTCATTGTGTTTAGTTGTCATGTATTAATTTGGTTTCTAAATTAATTTATGTGATTATATCACAATATTATCTGAGTAACTTCTGAACTAGTTAGAGTGTTCTTTTTCCTTCTGTGTATCATGCTGATATTTAATTGTGGTGTATAACAAATGACCCTTTTAAGCATTAATATTCACTTATTTTTCTTGAAATATGTCTGTTAAATTACTCTTTAGTAATTACCAAACATTTACTTAAATAGTTAAGTTACTAAATTGCTATTGGCAATTAGTACTTTTTTGCTAGTTTATCATATTTCTATCAACTTGCTTTTACCTGAACTCTGTAGTAGAATCCTCCAGTTCTGAATTTCAGTGACAGAACAATCCTATCCCATCCCTTGTTATTCTCTCAGCATGCTCTAAAGTAGACACATAATTGAAATGAAAAGCAACTCTTGGCTGCGAAGTATTCTGATATGTCAAGGAGCAGACTACTAGTCATATCTTAATCTTGTTAGTAAATACATGGAAATTACTTAGCTTTCCTGTACCGCAGTTTCTTCAGCTGGAAAAATGGGAAATTTTTCTCCCTTAATTTCAATGCTGATATGAAAATGTATATGAAAGAACTGTATTTGAAACTGACAAAAAGCAGATCATTACAAAAAACATTTTCAATGATTACAGGATTGTTCTTACCTAAAGAAAAAATAAGTCTTCTCCATCCTTATCCTATCCAACTTTTCTCATAATAGAAATAAGTCAAAATATGGCTTCAGAATCCCAATTGGTGACTTGGAACTTATTCTTTTATAGCAATACTGCAACAACTGATATGGCAGTAGATTATCAAGATTATCTAACCCACATAAACTTCTAATGGAAAAGAATTGCCCACCTACACTGGACAGTGAATTTCCCTAATGCTGCATTTTTTGTATGTGCTTAAAGTGGGGGCATAGCAATACTCTTGAAGGACAGGAAATTACTATTTGATGATAATTCTGTCACTTTATATAATAATAAATTCAACATTTTTTATTGAGGGCCAGATACTTCTAAATGTTGTGAGGGTTACTATTATGAGTGAAGAAAGATATATTGATGTAAAACTTATAATAGAAAAATGTAAAATGGGATGAATTATTAATTCTGCTTGAGGGTATTTAAGAAGATTTTGCATTTGAGGCAATAAGAGATCTAAGTCTTGAAGATTGAGTTGGATTTTAAAAGAACAATGAACAGAGGATTTCTACTTATATATAACAGAAGTATATAGACCTACATAGAATATAGATTATATATTCTAGTTGCATATATATTGTTACTGAAACTGTAACAATACTGTAATATTATATATACTATTTCTTCTAGTTATGTAGGTATGCATATGTGTGTATACATATATATGTATATATATGTATATATGTGAAATAAATAGCATGTTTGTGAAATCATTAGAGATTCAGTGGGCTTGGAAATTCAGCAGACTTATAGAGAAAACTTGTGGGAGACAGACTGGAAAAGTGGACTGAAGGAGAAGAGTTTGTAGAAGTATTCATCTGAGTGCCATATTTATTTTGGACCTTATTTTATGAGAACTATCATCACTTCTTGATTATGAGAGCAAGATTTTTGTGTGCAAAGTCATTTTATTTTTGGAATACAGTCAATGCCTGACTGAGTGAGGCCAGGGAGAGGTACAATCATCTGCGAGCAGATAGAGACTGAGCTGATGGCCCCTGGTTAGTAAGGTAAGGTGAAGATATGATTAAAATTGTTACAGGAAACGATCAGTAGAATTTGTTGGCATATTGTACATAAGATAAAAGAGAAAAAATAATCAAAGATGACTCTGATGCCTGATATATTAGATAACTGAGGTAAATGGCAGTATCATTTAGTGGTATGCAAAATCCAGAGGGAGAAACACATTGTCAAGAATTGTTGTGTTGTGTTCAGGTATATATATCTAGCATGGAGTTTGACGTTTAAAAGTGAAATTGTTCTGGGTATTGGGAAAAGTCTATGTTGTGTCTCTGTGATTGAGTTTCTGGAGAATGGTAGTGATACAGTTTTGAGAAGAAAAGTTCAGAGTGTCAAATGGGTCATAAATATAGAGTTCATGAATTTATTTATAAGGTGATAGCAGGAGATAGGCTGGAAACTTTCACCTAGGCAATGATTTTTGAAATTTCTACCTGACTCATATCCTCTAAGTTCCTATTTCTCAAAGCATGGCCAGTAGGACAGAAAGTACCAGTGATTTGAAACTTATTCAAGATACAACATAGTAGACCCCGCCCATTACTAATAAAATCAGAAATGCTGGGCATTTGGAGGCCAGAATCTGTTTTAATAATCCCACAACGTGATTCTGATTCACACTAAAGGATTTCAACTTTGATTGCACAATGGGACCATCTGGGGATCTATAAAATGTTCTGATGCCTTGGACCACCTTTAGTGATTCTGATATAGCCAGGTGTAAGCCGTGGGCCAAGGGCTGGGGATTTTGAAAGTCTCTCAGGTGATTCTAATGTTCAGCTTGAGCTAAAAACTATTTTTCTAGAGTAACAATAAATAAATACCAAGAGAAATGTTTCTCACACTTTAAAAGTGCAAACCAATCATCTTCAAAATGCAGATTCTAATACAGTGGGTCTGAGTGCCACCTGTGAGTACATTTCTAGTCAGCTTTTCTGTGAGCTTGAACACAGACCACAGTTCAAAGAGCAAAGCTCTAGAGCACAGTCATCAGTCATGTATGATACGTCTTCCACAGATATGATAAAACAAGGGATTATTAGCTGGAGATGATTTCTCTGGCATCAAATTGGTTGCTCAAGAAAAGAGATCAAAGGCAAGAGTAGGAACCAATCAATTTATAAAAATATTTAATTTTGAAATTATTTTTAGATCAAGTTGCCCAAAAACACAAGTGCTTCTTTTAAAGACTAATCCTTTAAATTAAAATACTGGACAAAGCTAACCTGAAGGAGTCAAAGTTAAATTTTTGCATGTAGGCTTCAAGAGAATCATTGGATTATCTTATTTCTATTTATTTACTTACTTATTTATTTATTTATTTATTTATTTTAGTTTAGCGAGAAAGAGAGCATGTGTGGGGGGATGGGAGAGGAAGAGGAAGATAGGGAATCTCAAGCAGGCTCCACACCCAGGGCCGGGCTCCATCTCACAACCATGAGATCATTACCTGAGCCGAAATCAGGAATCGGACACTTCACAGACTGTGCCACCTCAGTGCCCCTGGATTATCTTATTTCTGTCATGTTTTTCTGGAAAGGAAAAGGGTGTAAGTTTCTATTAACTATTATTCTGGAATAAAAGCCCTACATGGGCTCATAGCAATCCACTCACATGTCAATGGGAAAGTAATTTCCATTAGTGTGTCCTCACTATTAGTAAAAGTCAACCTCTAAGTTTGAAATTTTAGAACCATGGGGGAAAGGATCCCAAAAGGGAATTACGTAGTCTTCCTTTTGTTGTTTTTGCCATTTTTAAAAGAAATATGCCTTTATGGATTTAAAGAACATTCAGTTTAATATGTGGTTGAGGAAACGAATTAGCTGCCCCCTTTTACTAATGACAGTAGTCAAATCATTACTTGTCTAACTGGGCTCAGCAATGTCCTGATTAGCAAAGGGTCAGTCTGAGCCTGAGGTGACAGCTTACCCTTGGCTCTTGAATTCTAGCTGCTTCCTCATTAATCAAAAGTAAAAATAATCACATATGTTAGAATGATTAAATAAGACCTCTGCTTTCCATAGAATATTTAGGCTTCGGGTATTAGAAGAAATGATTCTAAGAAATTGGAAGAAGCATTTTTTTCTTGTAAATTGCATTCTAGAGTTTTTCACTGATTTAGTGAATGAATAAACTGATCTTGGGTGGGAAAAATAGGAGAGATTTATTAATAGCAGTTAGTCAATATTAAAGGGAAATGGGTCAGAATGGAGTCAGATACCATACATTCCTACTATGAGTTAACCCCCATATTCCATTTTTCCAAGGAGAAGTTTCAAAAAGATTTTTAAAATTATGTATATAGAATGATTAAATACCAACTTTTAATATTTAGTTTGTTAAATAAGTTATGAAATATATTCAAAATCACATTATATAATTATCTTTTAATATAGAAATAAACTTTTTCACATTTCTTGAAAATATTTTAGTCAAGCTTTCCATATGCGTCTTCTGAAAGTCTCATCATCATTAGAGTTCTTGTTGAATCCTCTAATGCATTTGTTGAGAGCACATTATTTTATTGGTCCACATTTTTTTAGATAAGATATCTTTTGGAACTGTATATGATGTTCTCACTGGAAAACTTATCCTCAAAGTATGCAATCACAAAATACGAGTACATTTGGTTTTTATATTGTCCTATGTGTATATGCATTCATGATTTCTCCAACACAACCACTTCCTGCTTTGCTTTTTAAGTAAATTTTACAAGGTTTATTTACAATCAAATCCTTGCAATTGTGAAGTCATACACATAGAGTAATGAAGAAATCTGTATCAAAGTTTTTTCTTGCTTTCTCACCAATTAATTAATCACTTCATACTAGTGCTGACTTATGTGGTTTCAGACTAATGTGCCTTTTTTCCTAAATAGTACTTGATCAATCAGAATTTAGGGAACTGAGATAGGACCAGCAATAAGTAGACTTTGTGAGACTTGGATATAAAGTGACTATACTCTGTTATCTGAGGGTTAATATTTTAGGAGGAAAAAACCCTCTGTCTTATATTTGAACATACCCAGAAACAATGATATTTAGTTCATAGTAATTTTTTGAAAGTGAATTTGTACTAATTATCATTACTTCTGAATCCCACATTCAATTTTATTTTTATTTGTATCTTAAACTGATTATAATTAATAAAATATTATAACAGACAATTTAGTAAATTCTCCAGAGGTGTTTATATATTATATAAAACGTGAAATACACACTATACACTTTCTTTTACAAGGTGGAGGTCTCTGTGGGACATATTTCTCCTTTTCCTAAAAGATCATTTGGCTGGGAGAAACAAATTACTTGCGTTGGTATTTGGAAGCAAAATTCATTCAGTACTATTTTAATCTTAGGGATTTTCCCTTTAAATTTAGTGACTTCTAAATTTGACCCCACTTAAAAAAGTTGTGCTTATCTGTACATTAGCCACCTTTTGTGAATGGCAGCAATGAAATTGCAGCCACTTTCCACAATGCACTTTTTTTTTATTGTTGTGGGATTAATTTGAAGGTTGTTCTCTGCTGGACTCTGCTGGGTTCAGCCCAGGTCCACGAGTCCTGTCACTCCTGGATCATTTCTGAATGAGGAGCCACTATCTGTGACATGATGTTCTCATGGCAAAGAACAGCTTCTCAGGTGGGAGAGAGCCAATCCAGGCAAAGAATTCAAAACTTCTACTTGGGAGTGCCTGGGTGGCTGTGGGTCAGTTGGTTGAGCTCAGACTCTTGATCTCAGCTATGGTCTTGATCTCAGGATCCTGAGTTCAAGCCCTGTGTTGGGCTCTGTACTGGACATTAAGCCTACTTAAAACAAAACAAATGAACAAAGAAAAACAGTAAAAAAATAAAATAAAACTTCTACTTGAACGAATGTATATCACATCCCCTCACACTCCATTGACCAAAGCAAGTCATACTACTAAGCCAATGTCAGTATGGCAAGAGGGTGTACTCCCTGCCAATGGGGAAGCATGAGAAAGGTGAGGAGGAGACAAATAGTTGTGAGCAAATAATACAATCTATGACTGATAATCACTTTGGTGACTGTCTTGTAATTTGTAATGCTTGCTTAATCATCATTAGAACTAGGATCAATGTCAGCAAGTGCGAAGGGCACATACTGCTTTTAGTTACCTACAATGGCCATGAAATTAGATGAAGATCAATCATGTGAAAGTTGAGGGAAGCTATTCAATATGTTTTCTAATGTACTTTTAGTTTCTAATGATGCTAATAATAAGTTCCATAATGCTTTTTAAACTTCTCAGAATAATTTTTATTTTAAATCCTATTTGGGAAAATTTGCCTCTCTGTACCATTCCTGTCAGGGCAGCATCCAAGTCTGATTCTGTTCCAGCTCTTCCAGAGATTCTAGGAGATATTTAATTTCCTTTAGTATTTCTGCTAAACTAGCTAGACTAAACTCTTTTCTATATATATCTTATGGAGTGGATATGTATCCTCAAGAAGTTAATATAGAAGAAGGTACCTAGCATATGGTTTGCATTTTAAAAAGTCACATCCCTTCTCAGTCCTATTTCATTTTGAAAATGTTGAAATATTTGTTTATTTAAGAAATACTCTATTGTTGATTTTTTTTTTTGTCATGATACTGTCGATTCTTAAGAAATGCTTACCCTAATTTTTCATATTTGTCTCTGAAAGCCTGGGGGTGGTAATGGACATAAGACAAAAAGCAATTTTTCTGGCATTTTCTGAAGATGCTTCTAAACCAATCATATGTCCCAGACTATCAGAAGCAATTCCAATTTAAAATAAGCTGTTTCACTGTCCGCATAAGTTTGCTTTTATTTTTTTAGGTTTTCCCCATAAGTATGCTTTTAGGTATGACATCCACGTTTCATGTTTTGGTTCACAAAAACACGTTATCCTTGGAACGTTTGGTTGGTGAACATGTGGAGATTCAGGAAGTGTCATATGAGGAAGGGGTATGGAAGCGCTGAAACTTTTCCCTTTACAATGCCCTATGTATCTCTTTCACGTGGCTGTTCTGGAGTTATATCCTTTTATGATAAACTGGTAATCCAGCTTTAGGTCCTGTTGCCAGGCAATGTGTCTTTTTACACAAGTCAACAGAAGAATTATAAGGGAATTCAGAAAGCACAGTTCACAACGATTAAAAATTTGTCACCAACACAGACTTTGAAAAAATTAGGGCTCATACATCTCGTTGGATCACCCTTTCATGAAGCATATATGCATGGATTTTTCATGGATGTAAGACTCTGTCTCAGGTAAAATTGATGGGAAAGCCATTTGCTTATGAAGAATATAGGAAAGATAAGATCTGACGGAAGACAGACCATGTAAACAGAGTCCAATTAAAGAAATGGCCAAAAGTTAACAAAGAGCTCACACTTGACTGAGAGGGGAGGAAGAGAAGCAAAATCTACATGAGAAAAGAAAAGCAAGAGCCTTTCTAATATTCTCGTCAATGATTGGCTTAAAGTTCTTTGAGAACATTGACTTCAAAGTAGACAAAAAGAGTAAATTGAAGCTTTTGAAACCAGTTGTTTAAAAAATTAGTAAAGGGGGTACCTGGGTGGCTCAGTCGGTTGGGCAGCCGACTTCAGCTCAGGTCAT
The DNA here is from genome assembly GCF_003009895.1 of Hyaena hyaena. Classification (NCBI taxonomy): domain Eukaryota; kingdom Metazoa; phylum Chordata; class Mammalia; order Carnivora; family Hyaenidae; genus Hyaena; species Hyaena hyaena. Next base: position 15,126 of record NW_024083046.1, on the reverse strand, counting down.
GATCTCATGGCCCCTAGGTTCGAGCCCCATGTTGGGCTCTGTGCTGACAGCTAGCTCAGAGCCTGGAGCCTGTTTCGGATTCTGTGTCTTCCTCTCTCCCTCTCTGACGCTCCTCTTCTCACACACACACACTCTTTCTCTCTCAGAAGTAAATAAAATGTTTTTAAAAATTAAATAAAAAATTAGTGGAGAAGGAAGAAGACTCTTGGAGCAATATATGTATTTTATGAAAAAGAAGAGGTGGGAGAACTGAAAGGAAAACTGAATGATGCAGAAAGTTCTAAGAATTCAGGTGACAAAAAGACTGGGTTGAAGAGGTCAGAAAACAACACAGGAGGAGCCACCAGGAGGAGAAAGCAGCAGGGACTCACGGAGAACCAGCAGACAGTCCTCAAGCCCATGTTTTATGATGTCAAAACAGGAGAACTCAGAAGCTTCAAAGATTCTGTCACAAAGCAGAAGCTGATGAATAAAAACCCTTGAAGATCATTTGAAACTTGAGGCAAAAAAAAAAAAAAAAAAGGACATTTAGTGTATCCGAAATCTGAAGCCAGGGCTGGCCGCAAACAATTGACATTCATGTTAAAATGTTCTGAACAGCTGAATCAACAGGAGGCTGAGAAGCCGCACCACGCGAGACGGAAACATTTTGTCATTCAGCAGTCACCTGAAGTCAAGACACAGGAGAGGACTGCTGTTTCACTGAATTTGGAAACAATCCTAATTCTGATTTGGAAGAAGCACTTGTACTCCAAACTGGTCAGCATTAGAGTACCTTAAGCACAGACAGGGGAATGCACATTTTAAAAGTTTTATGTAGGGGCACCTGGGGGGCTCAGTCGGTTAAGCGTCCTACTTCGGCTCAGGTAATGATCTTACAGTTTGTGAGTTCAAGCCCCGCATCGGGCTTTGTGCTGACAACTAGGAGCATGGAGCCTGCTTCAGATTCTGTGTCTCCCTCTCTCTCTGCCCCTCCCCTGCTTGTGATCTGTCTCTTTCTCTCTCTCAAAAATAAATAAACATTAAAAAAAGTTTTATGTAATTTTTTTTAAGAGAGAGGGCACAAGTCAGCGAGGGGCAAAAAAGAGAGAGAGAGAGAGAGAGAGAGAGAGAGAGTGAGAAAAGCTGGGTTTACCTGGGGCTCATGTGTTTTCCTGAAGGAGGTCTGGAGCTTACCCAAAGCGGGGCACTGGCTCACCTGATATAGGACTCTAACTCAACAATTGTGAAATCATAACCTGAGCCTAAGTCAGATGCTTAATGACTAAGCCACCCAGCCACCCTATGTAAATTCTTGATACATCCACACAGGTAAAGGTTTGATAACTTGTCCCTTTAGGAGTAGGACTTTGAAACTGGGCCCGCAGCAACTGGTCAGTACATGGCCCCAGGGTGCTTTCCAAACATTGTGACTTCTCATAAACCTTGTCCTTTCCCCCTGATTTTAATCAGGTAAACCAGATTGTTGCCTTTTAATATTGTGAAATGTGTACCATAAAACAAAAGGTTATGCTAAAAATGAAGATTGATCTTAACCTGGGAACTTTTGTTTTCTTATAATACCTGCTGCCATGTATGATTAAACCATTCAGAAATACCATTCCTGTCTTATATAATGTGTATGTATTGCCATGTTTGTATTTATAAATATATGTTGATAGGTTTGTTACTTGTGTGTGCTTGGGATTTAAAAAAAAAAAAAAATATATATATATATATATATATATATATATTATACCAAGAGAATATAATTTAATGGCAATAACTGGAAGCAAGAAGTGCTTTGTGTTAACACAAAAAGTGAATTGTGTTAATTCAATGACTAGGTATTCTTTAACTTTTCAAAAAATTAAATACAGATTTTTATCTGTTTCTTAAGTTTAATTAAAGACAGCTGGCTGGAGAAGACATTACAAAAACCCTTCATTTGAACAACAATAATACACTATCCTTAAGTATCACTGCTTCAGTTGATTTAATTTCAAAATCTGTCACCCGGTCAATTATATGGATAGATTTGGCACTTGGCTTATTTCGTTGACTTTATTTATATCATTCCTGAAGGTGAATGTTGAAGAGGGCCATGGACACAAATATGGAAGAATTATTACACAGCCAGGCTATCTGTCCTCTCTGGGAGAGCCTCCAGACTAAGTGGGTTGTGTTAATTCAATGACCCAGGTTGGCTATGTGGAAGGGAAGGGAAGTAGGGAGAAATGACAGGAAAATAGGATCTACAGGGACTCTGGTCCTCAGGAATTCTCTTTAATGTGCAAGTAATAGTCATTTATTCTTACAGGTAAAAACTTGGGCACCTGGGTGTCTAAGTCAGTTGAACATCCGACTCTTGATCTCAGCTTAGGTCATGACTCTCACTCAGTTTGTGAGACCTAGCACCTCAGGCTCTGTGCTGACAGTGTGGAACCTGCCTGGGATTCTCTCCCCCTCTCTTTCTTCCCCTCTCCTCAAGCACATGCTGTCTCTAAATTAAAAAAAAAAAAAAAAAGCATTAAAAACTCAGTCATTTTATTTAATATTACATATTTTGGAAGATGCATTTTAATTAAAAAAGAAAGATCACTAGAAACACACCCTGTTAGTGTTTTTGGCTACATATTTTGAGACTTTTTTCTTTTCTTTTTTTTTTAACATTTATTTTTGAGAGAGACAGAGACAGAGTGCAAATGGGGGAGGGGAAGAGAGACAGAGACACAGAATCTGAAGCAAGTTCCAGGGTCCGAGTTGTCAGCACAGAGCCCAATGCAGGGCTTGAACTCATGAACTACAAGATTATGACTTGAGCCAAAGTCAGGCACTTAACGAACTGAGCCACCGAGGCACCCTGAGACTTTTTTCTATTAATACACATTTATTTTCTTTAATAATGATTTCATAAATCACATATTAGTTATTATTTTGTTTTGTTACCTAAGACTCTAAATATATTTCCCCAGTCTATAATAGATTCTATTATATCATTTGGATGATTGCACATAGTATTTTACCATATAAAGATGACACAATTCTTTAAACCAGTTAATGTGTTTATTTTACTCTTTTATTTCATTTTTCAGGCATAAGAGCTTTTGAGACAAGCATGTTTATAGATCTACCTTGAGCAAATGCATAATTATTTCTTAGAATAAATTTCTGTAAGTGTAAATCCTAGATCAAAGAGCATATCTTTTAAAATTGAAAAGTTTTAAGACCATATTATGGAATTTTTCTCTAGAAAATTTGTATCAATTTACATTTAATTCAGCAGCAGTTCATGAGGGGATCTGTCTTCCCACTCCTTCACTGATAATGGATATTATCATTCTTTGTAATCTTGACCAACATGAGAGCCAGTTAATAATGATCTTAATTTTTTTTTAGAAATATTTCCAATACACTTATTTCCATTTTGTGGCCAAGAATCTGTGGAAGAACGTAAAATATCATGGGCTCTTCTACCCGTTCAGCAGCCTGAGCAGAGGGAGTTGAAGACCAGTCTTTGGCAACAGGTTGAGTAGGGAACTACTCGATAGACACAAAGGGAACCTGCGCACCTTCCGATTAGTGTGAGACTTCAGGCTGAATTAGCAGTAAATTTCAGAGGAGCTGGAGCAATCCATTCATCCTGAAATTCCTTCTTGGTTACAGCCTTTTCAGTTCCCGCCTGATCTTCCTTTTCACTCTCTTCAGGATCTCTGTAAGTAGAGAGCAGGCATAACCTCCCATGGATGTTCACGGAAGAGGGTGTCACACAACTTCCTGAGCCAGCATATATCAGACCTGAAGAATGAGTTCCCATGTTGTTGCATGGGATGGCAATGTTCTCATAGTGCTGAGCAAAGTCTGTGTTACAGAGAGCGATGGCAGGCAGATTAACACAGCAGGCCCCTGTGAAAGGCTGTTGGTGAGCCCTAGGATCAGTAACCACCAGAAGTCGCAGCCCTCAAAATGCTGCCTGGATCTGGTTCGGGAAGGTTCCAGGAGTGGAGTGGCCAGCAATAGGAGTGGCTCCAGGGACACAGAGAAGACTTCGGTGCATCTCACCAGCCAGTATTCCTGGAGAATATGGCACTGATATCAGCTGAGCTTTCAATGCTACAAGCTGCCAGCAGAATCTTCTCCCAGGTTCTCCTCAGGTTTATGATATAGATGCTCTCTCTTTTCCTTTATAGGTGTACTGTTCCATTTGGAAGTCAAGTCTGGTGCTATCTTCATGGTTTCCTGCTGCGAGGGATTTAAGGACTTCCTCCTTTTTCACTTGTGAGACATCAAACTTATGAAAGTTTCCCTTGATGACAGCAACCCAGAACACCATCGGGATCCCTCTCTGGGTAGTACAGAAAGGTAATGAGCTGTATTTTATTTTATTTTATTATTTTTAATTTTTAATATTTTGTTTCATTTTATTTTTAAAATTTTTAATATTTTATTTCATTTCATTTTATGACAGAGAATGCACGCATCTGTAGGTAAGCTAGTGCGGGAAGAGGGAGAGTGAGAATCCCAAGTAGGTCCACACCCAGCAGCACAGAGCCCAATGCGGGGCTGCAAACAGGCTGCAAAGAAACTTTCTCACTTTGGGGCTTTCTTTTTAAACTTGTTTAACGGTATTTGACAAGAAGATTTTTATTTATGTATTTTATAATTTTGGGTCAAAATTTAACTGTTGAAAATAGATTTTCAGAAAAACTAACCTGGCAGGAGTAGGCAGGGCTTGTTTAGAGAGGGAAAGCTCAATTAGGATATTAGTTCATAATCAAAAAATTAAATAAGGGTCTGCAGTTAGAAACCAGTGATGGAAAGCAAGCAATAAATAAACGCCAGATGCCTCTTTAAGGGAAACATGATTAGGATTGCTTGACTGTAGGATCTGAAGAGATCACAGATAAGTGCAAAATTTGAGACTGAGAAAAATATTCCCGTGGGGGTACCCAGGTGGCTCAGTCGGTTGGGCATCTGACTTCAGCTCAGGTCATGATCTCATGGTTTGTGGGTTTGAGCCATGCATCAGTCTCTGTGCTGATGGCTCGGAGCCTGGAGCCTGCTTCTGAATCTGTGTCTCCCTCTCTCTCTGCTTCTCCCCTGCTCATGCTCTGTCTCTCTCTATATCAAAAATAAATTTAAATGTTTTTTAAATGTTCCCATGCTAGAAATATAAACATTGACATGCTGTACCTTTGAGTCTCAACGTTTGTTTTGTTTAGTTTTAAATGAATTGATTTTAAGGTAATAACAATCTACAAAATAAACACTGAAGAGTTCTTAGAATTTTTTTTCTACTACATCCTTGATGAGCGTTTTGAAATAACCACTGTTATTTTGTTCTGTTCCATTATTTAACCAGTTTCTGTGTTGTCAGCTAGTAGCTACTAGGTAAAGAGGATTTTCTCAGTCTTCCAACTTCCTCCTATGATTACTTTAATCCTCCTCTTCCATGTTGATCAGGGTCCTGGGTGAATGGTTGCAGTTAACTGCTGTGACATGAGACCCTGGTATCCAATCTACTTCTGTCTCTGCCGCTGTGTTTCAGAGTTACCCACTACTATAGCTAAACTAAAGTTTAGTATATATGTGGTCTTGGGCAATGGCAAATGGCTTGCCTCATTAGGGGCCTGGAAAGAGAAATATTAAAAGATCTTGAGGGAGGTTGAAGGAGGTCTGGGGTAGAGATGTGTTGATAGACATATGAGAATGGGCATGAACAGTGGAGAACAAAAAGTAGCACTGATGTGTTGCTATCTTTGGGTATATGAATGTGACACCATATTTATTGAAGGTTGTCATAGGAATTTCATAGAGGGATTTCTTTAACAATACCTTATCCACAATTCCAAAAATACTCCATTGTATCTTTGTGCCTCCTTTGTCATAAATCAGTTGACCATATAGGCATCGGTTTACTTAGAGGCTCTCTATTCTGCTTCAGTTTTAACTATTACTAATAAAGCCAATAAATTAAGGATCTCAAATGATACATGATTTTCCAACACTGTAAGATTTGATTGGTGAGAGGAGTACCAACAATACTAAGAATTTAGGTGATGGCTTTCTTCTGCGGACTGGGGTAGGAGAGGGTGCTATAGGCCTTAACTCACTAGTAACAATAAAAAATGAATATCCCTAAAAGAATAGAGGCCAGTAGCATTGGCTAGCCGTCAGAAGCCTGGTGCATGCAATTGATTATAATGACCCTCATGTCATCTGCCACTGTTGTACCAGTGCCTCTTCCTCTGCTCACATCTATGGCTGCAACAAAGATCCCTTATATCTAGTGATGGAAAGGTTTGGGTTCTTGAATGGGTCTGCTTGGTATGTAGATACAAGACAGAAATAGATGACAACCATTGAGGGTAAGATAGTGGTGACAGAAGATCATCTCAATGAACAGAGGTTCAGATAGTGCCCTGGTCATCTACTTTATGTAGATAGAAAGGGGGCCCAAGCTTAGCATATGTATGGAATAATGGGCAATGGTAAATGGCTTGGCTGATCAGGGGCTTGGAAAGAGAAATGAAATGAAAGATCAGTTTCAGAGAGCTGTGGGTAGAGGCATGTAGATGGACATATAAAAATGGTCATACACTGTGGAGATCCTTTATATCACACCATTATGGGCAACAAAAATCCAACACTATGGAATTGCTAATAAACACCCTGCTAAAGAAAACTGAATTGGCTAGTCATCAACCATCCCAGTGTTGACAAAATAGATACATAAAAGAGGTATCTATGATGTTGACAGAAATACAGGTTTTGCATAGGCCAATAAATAGTATGGGCTGCCACTTGCCAAAGACATTGAATGTCCAGCCTGTAAGCAACAGAGACCATAGCTGAGCTCTCTGTATAGCACCAACTAGCTACTTGGGGATCAGCTGAATACATTGGACCCCACCTTATATGAGATAATACTTTACTTTGACAAGAATAGATACAGATTATGGTTATGGAGTTATATTTCCTATGTATGAAACCATAGCCAGCACCACAGCCCCAGTATCTATAAAACATATGATCCATCACTACAAGACATGATATAATAGTAGGTCAAATCAAAAGACCCATTTTATAGAAAAGAAGGTTTGCGGCTGGTCCATAACACATGGTCCACTAGTCATATAGCACATCATGCCATTTGGAAGATGCTGGCCAGATACAGCAATGGAATAGCCTGCTGAAGACAAAGTTAAAGTGCAAGTTTCCAAGAGATACTTTAGAATGACACTATTTTCTTCAGGGCGTGGTGTCCCTTTAATTCAAAGACATTTATAGGATTCTGTGTTCCCAGTAAGTGGAATATGTGAGTCTGTGAACCAAAGTGTAGAAACAGGATTAGCCTCACTTATTATCACTCTCAGTGACTCACTTGGCAAATTTGTGCTTCTCATCTCTATCATTCTGGGTGCTCTTCTCTCAAAAGGGGAACATTTCCACCAAGACACACAGCAAGAGCCCTACTGAACTATATGCTAATGATTGCCAGCTAGATATTCCATGCTTCTTTTACAAGTGGTAGCACATTGGTAAGAGAAATTAACACTTTTCGTCAGTAGAAGTAATACAAAGAGGGTAGGAAACAATATTTGTAATACTCAAATAATCATTGGGTACCTTTTGGTGACCCCTCGCCAAGTTTTGGTGGTTAGTGGAAGAATTCAGAAACATTTTCCTGAGAAAGGTTTGGTGATCTGGGGCTCAGAAACCTTGGCAATGGTGCTCTGGGCCATGGCACTGGAATGAAGGATTTATACTCTCAGTTGTTAGGAGGTTTGCCAGAAAAAGGCCTCCAAATGTCAGCCCTTTTTGGTCTCAAGAAAACAGCAACACCCAAAATTATCCGTTTTTCCATCAGCAGCCTATAACCAATGATTGATCAACACAGGGGGTATGAAGACTCATCCTCCCCACTCCGATTTGGGACAACTCTAGAGGACCGTATCAAGGCAAGAACTTATGTGGTTGCCTAAAGCCTGTGTTGAAACTAAATCAACATTCCCCTTTGCCCATTCCTGCCTCCTTCAATTCAAAGTCTGGTTCATACAGAAACTAGCCTGAGACAACATATTTGTTTAAGGGGCACTACCTCAGATATTGCTGAAAATGTTATACACTATACGATATAAATACCATATTTTCTTCTTTTAATCTGAAAAGTTGTGAATTCTAAAGCACAGTTGGCTCCAAAGTTCTCAGATAAGGGATCTGGAACCTATGTTCAACAAACAGAATAGTTATAATAAGGAATCGAGTCTGTTAAGGTTGAGACTATGAATCTTTTATGTTTGCCTGTGACCAACACTTTCACCTTTTGGGTCTTCTTTTTTCCTTGAAAAAAAATCAGTTTTCCTCCACCACTCAAGGATCTTTCCATAAGCCTTGCTCTCCAGAAAGGTTCACATTTTCTTCTCATAATATTAAACATTGATATTCAGAAGACTTAATATTCATCTTTACATTTTGTTACATTATGTTTTTTCCAGTATAAATATATATTTCCCAAAGAATAACCTTTCTTAAATTTTCTAGATTAAAAATAAAAACTAGCGAATTATTCTCTACTAACAAGTCAGGATTATTATGTACAGTTTTTTCTTTGACATGTTCTAGAAATTACTTGATGAGAGTGGAAAGTAATCACTATAATGATCCCAACTAATACTTAGAATTATACATCTTATCCACATTTGTCATAAAGATTGCTCTCATGTAAACATGATGGATTTTTAAGTGTTCTCTGGCATTATGGCTCCATCAAGTGGTAAAATTGACATGAAGCTTTTAGTTTCCTTTATATACTAGAATTTCTATGAAGGCTGTATTTATAACTAAAGATCTCTTTGTTCCAATGCACAGACAGACACTTTTAACTTGGAAATTCCAATGATTTTGTTTATGAATAGAGATGGATTCTTTTTAAATTTTTGGTATAGAAACTAAAGAATAACATTTTTCCTACTATGTATAATTTGATTCTTTGACTATTTTTAAATTACTGTTTGCAACTGGAAAAGGGCATTCTTGTGAGGCCTCAGGTCCTCACTGACTTTTGGCCAAAGATATCAGTTCCTTATCACATGGGTCTCTCCGTGCAGCTGCTCACAACATGGTGTTTTGCTTCTCTCTTTGAGCAGTGGATCTAAGAGAGGAGAAAGAGTAAGGAGAAAAGAACAAAGGGAAAGTCACAGTCTTCAGAAGTGAAATTCTGTCACTTTCTTTGCTCATTAGAAATGAGTCACTAAGTCCAGCCCACATTCAGGGGGAGAGGGTTACACTATGGCCTCAACACCAGGAGGCAAGGATCATTGGTGGCCATGGTGCTAGCTGCCTGCCACAAGTGCATTCCTGAAATAAATGTACAGTGTACAGTCTCTAAAATGCTCATACTTTATAAATGTTTAAATATCTTATCATTCACTTACAGAAATTAATAATTTAATACTAACAGTAGAGTTTCCTATGCTTCAGGTATCATTCTAAATGTTACCCACATATTTACTCATTAATTGTTACAACCCTATAAGGTAGGTACTATTGTTACTCCCATCTGCCAGATAAGAAAACTGAGGCACAGAGAAATTAAGTACTTTGGCAGGATTTGAAATTATGCTGTCTGTCTCCAATGGAGAATATGAAGTTTAACACAATTTTTATTTGCTATAAATAGGTGTAAATTGAAGATTGGAACACCACTGAAAATAGAAATACAAACAGAATTTTAAGAATAATTCTCAGTTTTCCACTGTTCCAGTTGATATATTTTTGTAATATAAATATCATGATCAACTTCTACTTTGCCTGCAATAGCCCTGATTTAGGCTGGTCTCCTCATCTAATTGTTAATAATGATTCTTTGCCCTCAAAAGTGTACAGGTTTGGGTGATAAATCATTAACCCTAAATATAAGGCTATCAAAGCGTGCCAACACATCCAAAAAATATGACATATTTCATTATCAGACAAAGCGTATACATCTCATCATACCTCCAAGTGATTCTGACATGGTCCTAAGGGCTAATAATCGCTGTTCAAGATGGTCAAAACTGTAAAAAACTTAATGGCAAAACAGTATCCCACTATAGTTTGTCTTAATTAGTGAGCAGCACAAATCACTTAGCTGGTTCCTGCACATGTAGAGTAAGAAAATCAAATATACTGAAAAAAATAAATTATAAGTTCTATAAATTAGAACTTATCCATCACTTTCATCACTTTGTCCTTGACAAATGCAATGTAAAATATGGACCTTGTAAATTGATTAATTCTATCAGTAAAAATATCCCAACTAGATAGATTATGCCCCAATATTAAAAAAAGAAAAAGAAAAAAAAGTCTGTCTGTATTTATTAAACTAAGGCACTTGAATGCCTATATAAGCAATAAAACACATTCATTTTTATAATTGATAAGGAAAAAATAGATTTAAAGTCGTTGAAACTTACACTACAAAGTAAATGTATAGAAAAGAACATGTAAATTTCCAGATAATGCTGAACAAGGAGAAAGGTTGTGCTTTGGTCTTTAGCCAGAAGAGGGCATTCCATGACTGGCATATGATGGCGTGTTAGTATACATTTTTAAAAATCTGGAAAGACTAGATCTGTGGTGGGGGTAAGGTGTTGGGTAGTGATAAATTATAGCATCCAAACACTATTCGCTGAAATCATTTAATGCAACTAAATTTCCAAATGATACTACTTAAAGTATTTAGCTCTTTTTGAGAATTGAATAAACCTTATTTCAATATACATATAGTCGCTATGCTTTATTACAGTCTAGGGTTTAAGATGGACAAGGACGAAGTCATTGTTAAAACTTAAAGGAAACTAAGAGCCCCCTATTCTAAGTTCTTCATTCTGCCAATGATACAACTGAAGTTCAGAGATATTCTGTGGCATGGCTGAGATCTCCGAGGCTGGTACTGTCATCTGAGACTGAGTGCTCTTTTAACCGTCCCTCTCAGACTAGCCCTTCTACGGTCTTCATTCAGCTCAGCATCACATCAGGGCATTGCCGTGAACACCGACATAGGGGCTTACTGATTTAGGTGAGGACCTGCGGCAGTGTGGGAAGCACCCCAAGTACCAATTCATTTCTAAATATTGATGTTAATGGAGTTAGAATATAAACATTTTCATCAGGGTGATACTTAAGAAACATTTCTAATAAAACACAATGTCCCCAATTCAAAATGAAATCAAAATGCTCCCCAGTGAAAGGGGGACCCACAAGAGAAGAGAGCAAAACCCTACAGTAGTCTTCTTGCTGGCCCAGATAATGTTGGTCTCTAGTCACAAAATGGTAGCATGACAGAACTAGAAAATTAGAAATCAGCTTATCTCTCTTATTTATAAATATTTTACACATAAAGAATCTCAGGTCCTTGGAGGTTAAAAGATTGGCTCAAAGACACAAACCTGGCAAGTGCCAGAGTAATGGATCACTGAAGGTCTGTGGAAGACAGAATACTATGATGACCTTCTCCTCTAGTGTTGTTCCCATGATTAAATTATCTTAGAAGGCTAAAGAAGTCTTGCAATGCAATTAATGTTACTAATCAGTTGACCTTAAAGTAGAGATTATCCAGGTGGGTTTCACTTAAAAACATGGACCCTTTAAAGGTGGCTAATTTTCCCCTGCTGTGGTCAGAAGGGGCTATTAGAGATTTTTAAAGCATGAGAGGGATTGGACATGAGGAACAAATGAACTCTATTGCTGAAATGGAGGGGCTAGGTGGTGTGAGAAGTAGAGACTGAGAGCAGCCCCCAGCTGACACAGGCAAGGAAATGAACACCTTTAACCTGAATTCTGCCAAGAATGTGAATGAACTGAGAAGCAGATTCTTCCCCAGAGCATCCAGATAAGAGCACAGCCTCTGCAACCTTGATTTCAGCCTTGTGAGACCCTAAGCAGGAAATCAGGTGGAGCCCATGTGGAATTTTACCTATAACTATGAGATAATAAATGAATCTTCTTTTAAGCTTTTAAATTTGAATAATTTGGTCCATAGCAACAGAAAAATAATACTAGGTCTAACCTGAGACAGAAAGCACTTGAGATTTTAAGAAAGATTTCTAAGCAGAAAGCACTTGAGATTTCAAGAGGAACTTTCAACATCAGCATCTCATTACCCAAATGATAGAAGAGCAAAGACGCTAAGTGGAAGACAGGAGGCAACTCTGAGTAAGAGCTTCAGGAAGCTACTGTACCCCTCAATCAAAGGGACGATGGGAAGCGAGTTACCAGAGTCCAGAGTGAAGCCACACAGCAGAAGGTGGAACTATAGCAGCCTGTCCAGGGGGCACTGAGCCATTGCATCAGCTACAGTAGCTTCTAGACACTCACCCTGAGCGCAGACAGGTGTGCATCTTTCTTGTCACCTTCCCCTCCTCCACTAGTGCCTCCCATTGGCCAGACCCTGCTAGACACTGGGTGACAGAGGAGCCTGCAGAGTCAGCCAGCCTTCTGCCAGACTGAGCAGAGCAAGGAAATTACAAGAAATAGATTTTAAGACAAGTAGGCCCAAGACAGGCACAGATGGCATCAAAATCTTCAAGAAGACAAGACAGTTGGAGTTCAGGCACTGTGCCAAATAATTTATGTTATGTTTTAGTTCATAGTTGGTGGTAATATCTTTCTTTCTTTTGTATTCCTTGTTTACTCACTAGGAAATTAAGGTCCAGGGTGGTTAAGAAATGTTCCTCAAATTATGTTGCCTTAAATAATAGACCTGTTTTTTAAAAATTCTTTTAATGTTTATTTATTTTTGAGAGACAGAGAATGAGCAGGGGAGGGGCAGAGGGAGAGAGAGACACAAACCCAAAGCAGGCTTTAGGCTCTAAGCTGTCAGCAGAGCCCAATGCAGGGATCAAACCCACAAACCATGAGATCATGCCCTGAGCTGAAGTCAGATGCTTAACCAACTGAACCATCCAGGCGCCTCATAGTAGACCTGGTTTTAAACACAGGTTTATATAACAATCACTAGCCAACTTACAGGAGTAAGTAACTATGAAGCCCTACAGATGCTTTTTATTTGAAGCACTAGGGAAATATGAACAAGGAAAAAAAAAAAGACATGTGATTTTATAGTCTACTTTCTCAAAGGACTTCCATTTTGACTGAAAAGAAAATACGTTTCAGATCATTATTTTCAATAGTTCGGCACTTCAATAGATTTTATGTTCACCACTTGGGGTTAAGTTTATGATTCCCTCAGTCATAAGATGTTTCCTCTTATAATGACAGAATCAAATCTGCATGAAACCTCACAACATTATTTTGTACACACATTTCCAAAGTTATTTTTTGAAATTTGCATTTGAAGATTTATATTGCAATAATCTGATGTGAAGGAACTGAACTCCCTGCTTCTTTTTAGCTTTAATTATAAAACATATTAATAATAAAACATGCCTTGATAGAAATATAAGGATGGGAGGAAAATATTTATAGGATAGCATAGTAGAACAATAGTCACCAGGTATAAGCAGCTTTGACTGTAGTGGGGAAAATATTAAAACTTCCACTTACATTATTTTTTTCTAAAATGAGAAAGAAATTAGTCATTTATCCTTTTTACTATACGGGTCTATGCTGGCTCCTTCATCTGCTCTGTAGATCAGATCCTTCACATGGGTCTCATGTCCCTAATACATCCAGGGCATTTTGAAGGTATCCTTCTTACTTTTTGATCTTTTATAGAATTTTGGCAAGTATTGAAACCTTTCTGTACCCATTAACTATATTTATAGAAGCATTACATTATGTAAACTTTACTAACCCTCCAAAATTAGTAACATAAAAAAGTCCCTTTAATAAAATTGTTGTTTCTGGGTTGCCTGGGTGGCTCAGTCGGTTAAGCATCCGACTTGGGCTCAGGTCATGATCTCACCATTCATGGGTTTGAGTCCCGCATTGGGCTCTGTGCTGACAGCCAGCTCAGAGCCTGGATCATGCTTCACATTCAGTATCTCCCTCCCTCTCTGGCCCTCCCCTGCTCATGCTGCCTCTCTCTCTGTCTCTCAGAAATTAAAAAAAAAAAAAAGAACATTAAACTTGTTGGTTGTATGTAATTCTGATAATGTAAGTATAAAGAAAAAAGCAGCAAAAAAAAAAAAAAAATGACTGACCTGATACTTCCACTGTGAGTCCTTTTTCAGCTACAAGGAAATAAGATTCATGGTGATTTAATTAAATGTACCATGTTCAATCACATCATTCTCACAAGAGTATATTCTTACTAATTATGTTTTTACTGAGAGGAAAAAAATGATTACTGTATCATTATAAATAAACAAAAATTATTTGAAAGAGCATATTTTATATATTTTGTCTGTAATCTATTTTTATATTTCTAATTTTCTGTATGTTTTGCATTGTAGATAATACATGAGTACAGTTGCAACTAAATACAATTTGAAACTAAATTGGGGTATATATATGGGGGGTGCTCAACATATGATGCGAACCTCATTTAGAGAATCTTAAGAATACAGAAATATAAAAGAAAAATTTATAGTTTTTACTTTCACTAACTAATGGTTAATTCATGAGTGTGATCTTGCCCTGGGCTACAAAACTATTAATTCTGAATCCAGAATTTAAACCTGAGCATTCCTATTCGGAACACATGTTATTTCTTCCCTTTCCACGGGCACATTTTGCATTTCTTACATTTAGAAAGGGTTCTGGAATAATATTCTAACTGCATATAACAGTAGACAAAAGAGTTTTTATATTTCTATGGCATGATGTAAAGCTTAATCAGGACCTGATGAAATACTGTCTAATAGTTTATCTTTTTATTTTCAGATGAGCCTTTTATGTAGAGAACCCGTGAATTAGAAGTAATTTCTTTTCTTCATACATATGAAATGCTTTACAGTATATAAAGCACTCATTCATTCACTTATTTTCACACATTTCTCAAATATTTAGTGAGTAATGTATAAGTGCCAAGCACTGTTATAAGTGCAGATAAGATAGCAGTAATCAAAATAAAGTATCTGGATGGGAGGGCAAGATGGCGGAGAAGTAAGGAGCTCTGTACTCTCACTCGCGCCCATACATCACACAGAAAAGATCTGAAGCCATTGGAAACCTTACAAAACCTGAGAGATTGGGAGAAAA
>NW_024083045.1:41310-44150 GCF_003009895.1 Hyaena hyaena | reverse complement strand
GAATATGTTTCTTGGTTTGCCTTTCTCTCCCTTTTCTTCTTTGGTGGTTTGTTTTGTTTCTTATATTCCACATATGAGTGAAATTATATAGTATTTGTCTTCTTTCTGACTGACTTATTTTGCTGCACGATACTCTCTAGGTCCATCCACATTGTTGCAAATTGAAAGATTTCATTATTTTGATTGCCGAGTAATATTCCATTGTGTGTGTGCATGTGTGTGTGTATGTGTGTGTGTGCATGTGTATAGACCACCTTTTCTTTGTCCATTCATTAGTCAGTGGACACTGGGGCTGTTTTCATAATTCAGCTATTGTAGATAATACTGCTATAAACATTGAGGTGCATGTATACCTTTGAATTAGTATTTTTGTATTCTTTTGTTGAATACCTAGTAGTGCAATTGCTGTATCATAGGGTATTTCTATTTTTAAACTTTTGTGGAAACTCCATTCTTTTTTCCAGAGTGGCTGTTCCAGTTTGCATTCCCACCAATATTGCCAGAAGGTTCCCCTTTCTCCACAATCTCACTGACCCTTGTTTCTTGTGTGTTCATTTTAGCCATTCTGATAGGTATGAGGTGATAGCTTATTATAGTTTTAATTGGTATTTCCATGATGATGAGTGTTGTTGAGCATCTTTTCATGTGTTGGTTAGTTATCTGTCTTCTTTAAAAAAAAAAAGTCTATCCACCTATCTTCTGTTCATGTTTAATTGGATTA
This sequence comes from Hyaena hyaena, assembly GCF_003009895.1. Lineage (NCBI taxonomy): Eukaryota > Metazoa > Chordata > Mammalia > Carnivora > Hyaenidae > Hyaena > Hyaena hyaena. The sequence goes on along the minus strand of NW_024083045.1, from coordinate 43,429 downwards.
TTCATTTTTTGGGGTGTTGAGTTTGATAAAGTCTTTATGTGTTTTGGATTCTAACCCTTTACCAGATAGGTCATTTGTAAATATCTTCTCCCATTCCATAGGTTGTGTTTTAGTTTTGTCGATTGTTTCCTGTACAGTGAAGGAGTTTTTTATTTTGATGAAGCCCTAATACTTTATTTATGCTTTTGCTTCCCTTGCCTCAGAAGATATATCTAAAAATAAGTTGCTACTGCCAATGTCAGAAAGATTATTGCACGTGTTCTTTTCTAGGATTTTTATGGTTTCAGGTGTCACATTTAGGTCTTTAATCCAATTTGAATTTATTTTTGTGTATGGTTTAAGAAAGTTGTCCAGTGTCGTTCTTTTGCATGTTGTGGTCCAGTTTTCCCAACACCATTTGTTGAAGAGATTGTCTTTTTCACATTGGATATTCTTTCCTGTTTTGTCTAAGATAAATTGACCATATAGTGGTGAGTTCATTTCTGGGTTTTATATTCTGTTCCATTGATCTATGTCTATTTTCGTGACAGTACCATAGTGTTTTGATCGCTATAGCTGTGTAATATAAGTTATAGTCTTTTATTGTGATGCCTCCAGCTTTGCTTGTCTTTTTCAGGTTTCTTTGAGTGTTCAGATCTTTTGTGGTTGAATACACATTTTAGGATTTCTTGTTTTACCTCTGTGAAAAAATACTGTTGGTATTTTGATAAGGATTGCATTAAATGTGTAGATTGCTTTCAGTAGTATAGATAGTTTACAATATTTGTTCTTCCAATCCATGAGTATAGAAATTTTTCCATTTCCTTTTGTCATCTTCAATTTCTTTCATCAGTGTTTTATAGTTTTCAGTGTACAGCTCTTTCAACTTTTGGATTAAGTATATTTCTATGTATCTTATGGGTTTTGGTGCAATTGTAAATGGGTTGAATTTACAGTTCTTTTTAAAAATTTTTCTTAATGTTTATTTATTTTTGAGGGAGAGAGTCAGATCATGAGTGGGAGAAGGACAGAGAAAGAGAGAACACAAAATCCAAAGCAGGCTCCAGGCTCTGAGTTGTCATCACAGAGCCCATTGTGGGTCTTGAGCCCACGAACCATGAGATCATGACCTGAGCTGAAGTTAGACTTTAACCAACTGAGCCATCCAGGCGCCCCCCCTTAATTTACATTTCTGCTGCTTTATTATTGGTATATAGAAATGAAACAGATTTCTGTATGTTGATTTTATATCCTGTGACTTTACTGAATTTGTTTATTAGTTCTAGCAGATTTTTGGTGGAGTCTTTTGGGTTTTCTATATAGAGAGAAATAGTCATCTGCAAATAGTCAAAATTTGACTTCTTCATTGCTAATTTTGATGCCTTTTTTTCTTTTTGTTGTCTCATTGCTATGGCTAGGACTTTCAGTATTATGTTAAATAACAGTGGTAGGAGTGGATAGCCCTGTCTTCTTCCTGACTGTAGAGGAGAAGCTCTCAGGTTTTCCCCATTGAGGATGATATTAGCTGTGAGTTTTTCATATGTGACCTTTATTATATTAAGGTATGTTCCATGAAAACCCACTTTCTTGAGGGTTTTTATCATGAATGGGTGTTGTACTTTGTCAAATGTATTTTCTGCATCATTTAAAATGATCATATAGTTCTTTTCCTTTTTTTTATTAATATGGTGTATCACATTGATTGATTTTCAAATATTGAGTCACCCTTGCAATCCAGGAATAAATTTCACTTGATTGTGGTGAACGATTCTTTAATGAATTGCTGGATACGGTTTGCAAGTATTTTATTGAGAATTTTTGCATCCATGTTTATCAAGGGTATTGGCCTGTAGTTTTTTTATATATATATATTTTTTTTATTTTTGAGAGAGAGAAACAGCATGAGCAGGGGAGGGTCAGAGAGAGAGAGAGGGAGATACAGAATCTGAAACAGGCTCCAGGCTCTGAGCTAGCTGTTAGCACAGAGCCCTATGCGGGGCTCAAACCCACAAACGTGAGATCATGACCTGAGCTGAAGTCGGACGCTTAACCGACTAAGCCACCCAGGTGCCCCGGTCTGTAGTTTTTTTAGTGGAATCTTTATTTGGTTTTGGTATCAGGGTAATAATGCAGCCTTCAT
>NW_024083045.1:0-40801 GCF_003009895.1 Hyaena hyaena | reverse complement strand
CTTCTTCTTCTTCTTCTTCTTCTTCCTCTTCTTCTTCTTTTTCTTCTTCTTCTTCTCCTCCCTCCTCTTCCTCTTCCTCTTCTTCTTCTCTCTCTCTCTTTTTTTTTGAATAGTTTGAGAAGAATAGATATTAACTCTTCTTTAAATGTTTGGTAGAATTTGCCTGTGATGCCATGGGCCCTGGACTTTTGTTTGCTGGGAGTTTTTGATTACTGATTTAATTTCTGTGTTGATTATCAGTCTGTTCCAGTTTTCTATTGTTCCTGTTTCAGTTTTGGTAGTTTATAAGTCTAAGAATTTCTCCAGTTCTTCCAGGTTGTGTGATTGGTTGGCATATAGTTGTTCATAATATTCTCTTATAATTTATTTATTTATTCTCTTATAATGTATTTCTGTTGTGTTGTTATTCTCTCTCGTTTGTGATTTTATTTACTTGGGTCTTTTTTCTTCTCAATAAATCTGGATAGAGGTTTATCAATTTTATTATTTTTTTAAAATACCCATCTCCTGATTTCATTGATTTGTTTTTAGTTTCTGTATCATTTATTTCTGCTATAATCTTTATATAAGTTTCCTTCTTTCTACTGGCTTAGGCTTCATTTGTTGTTATTTTTTTCTAACTCTGTTGGGCATAAGGTTAGGTTGTGTATTTGAGACTTTTCTTGCTTCTTGAGGTAGCTATATGCTTCTGTTATTGCTTCTCTTTTAGAAGAACTTTCACTGTATTCCAAAGGCTTTTGACTAAAGTGTTTCCATTTTCATTTGTTTCCATGTATTGTTTTAATTTCTTCTGTGATTTCTTGGTTGACCTATTCATTATTTAGTAGCATGTTCCATGTATTTCTGTCCTTTCCATTTTTTTTCTAGTGCTTGACTTCTAGTTTCATAGCATTATGGTCGAAAAAGGCACATGGTATGATTTCAATCTTTTCTGCACTTGTTGAAGTCTTTTTTGTGACCTAATATGCATCTATTCTGTGTGCATTTGAAAAGAATGTATACTCTACTGTTTTAGGGTGGAATGTTTTGAATATATCTGTTAAGTCTATTTGGTCCAATGTGGTCATTGAAAGTCATTGTTTCCTTGTTTATTTTCTTTGTAGACAATCTGTCCATTAATGTAAGTGAGATGTTAAAGTCTCCTACTAATACTGTGTTATTATCAATTAGTTCCTTTATGTTAATTATTAATTGTTTCATATATTTGGGTGATCTCATGGTTCATATAAATATTTACAATTATTATATCTTCTTGTTGGATTGCCCTCATTATGATTGTATAATACCGTTCTTTGTTTCTTTTCTACAGTTTTTGTTTTAAAGTCTAGTTTGTTCGGTATAAATATTGCTACTCTAGTTTTCTTTTGACATCCATTTGGGTATTAAATGTTTCTCCACCCCCTGACTTTCAATCTTCAGGTGTCTTTAGGTCTACAATGGGTCTCTTGTAGGCAGCAGATAGATAGAAATCGTGTTTTTCTTAATATTTTTTTTGAGAGAACGAGCGAGTGAGCAATCAGGGGACAGGCAAAGAGAGGAAGATAGAGGATCCAAAGCAGTCTCTGTGCTTACAGCAGAACCTACGAACTATGAGACCATGATCTGAGCCAAAGTTGGATGCTTAACCTACTGAGGCACCCAGGTGCCCCTGGGTCTTACATTTTTATCCATTCTGATACTCTATGTATTTTGATTGGAGTGTTTAGTCCACTGACATTCAAAGTAATTATTGATAGATGCATATTTATTGCTATTATATTACTTGGTTTGTGGTTGTTTCTGAAGAATTTTCTGATCCTTTCTTGTCTTTCCCACTTTTGGTCTCTCCTTTGCACTCAGAGTCCCCTTTAATATTTCTTGCTGGGCTGGTATTGTCACGAACTCTAGTTTTTGTTTGTTTGGGAAACTCTTTGTCTTTCCTTCTATTCTGAATGATAGTCTTGCTGCATAAAGGATTCTTGGCTGTATAGTTTTCCCATTCAGCACTTGAAACTTATCATGATACTCCCTTCTGACTTGCCAAGTTTCTGTTGAGAAATCTCCATTAGCCTCATGGGTTTTCCCCTATAATTTAAGGATTTCTTTTGTTTTGCTGCTTTCAAGATTTTTTCTTTATCACTATATTTTGCAAATTTAATTATAATATGTTTTGGTGTTGCCCTGTATTGTTGATTCTGATTGGAATTCTTTGTAAGTCCTGGATCTGGATGTTAGGGAAGTTTTCTGCTCTTATTTCTTGAAATAAATTTTCTGCCCCCTTTTTTCTCTTTTCTTCTTATGGGACTCCTATAATACAAATGTTATGTTTGATGTAGTTACCGAGTTACTTAAGTCTATTCTCATGTTGAATGATTCTTTTTTCTCTTTTTTGGTCAGCTTCATTATTTTCCATTATTTTGTCTTCTAGGTCACTAATTTATTCCTCTGTTTCTTTCAGCCTGGTCTTCATTGCACCAAACCTGTTTCCAATCTCATTTATTGCATTTCTTTTCTTTGACTGATTCTTTTTTAACTCTTTTATCTCTGTGGTAAGGGTCTCACTGATGTTTTTTATCTTTTCTCAAGCCCAATGAGTATTTTTATGGTTGTTGCTTTAAATTCTCTATCAGGCATGTTGCTTATATCTTTAATTTGTTGGCACATACTTATTCATAGTCATCTTTTATGATGCTATATGTTATTATAGTATCAGTTGTAATGTCTTGTCTCCTTTTTCATTACTAGTTTCATTTTTTTGGGTCTTCTTTTTTTCTCTTAGTCTAGTTAAATGTTTGTCAAGTTTTTTTATCTTTAAAAAAACTGCTCTTAGTTTTTGTTGATCCTTTCTGTTGTTGTTCTTGTCTCCAATTCATTTACTTCCACTTTGATCCTTAGTATTTCCTTTCTTCTGCTAACTTTGGCTTTAATTTGTTTTCCTTTCTCTAATTCCTTGTGGTATCAAATCAGGTAGTTTATTTCATATTTTTCTAATTTATTAATACATGCAGTATTGCTATAAACCTTCCTGTCAGAACTGCTTTTGCTTCATCCCACAATATTTTATATGTTGTGTTTTCATTTTCATGTGTTTTGAGATAATTTTTTATTCAGATTTCCCAGGATTTTCTGAAAGGTGAACTTCATGGGTGTGGGTGGCCTAGTTCTTCATCTGGTTGTTTTCCTAGTAGCTGTGTCATACAATTTGCAATATGTTTATTCAAAATAAATGACTTTTGAAATGAATGTCTTGGCAATCAAAAGAAGCTTAATGCCAAGCACTTATGCTACAGTACTCCATTTCTCAGAACTCCATTCTGCCAGAATAACAAGATAACAATAAAAATAACAAAAATATTTTTTAAAAAATTTAAGTTTATTTATTTTTGAGAGAGAGACAGAAAGAGTGGGGGGGGAGGCAGAGAGAGAGAATTCCAAGCAGGCTCTGCACTGTCACTACAGAACCCGATGTGGTGCTCAAACTCACAAACTGTGAGATCATGACCTGAGCCAAAAGCAAGAGCTGAATGTTTAACTGACTGAGCCACCCAGGCACCTCACAAAATGTTTTCATTATAGACTTTAACTATAGAGAAAAGTACCCCTTTCTCACTCCACCACACCCCAACCCAACCCTTAGAGTAAACATTCCCATCCAATTGGCAGCAAATAACCACTTACAGTAGCCTAATGGTTGAACTGAAATGGATTGAAACTATTAATATTTTTGATGTTTATTTATTTTTGAGAGAGAGGGAGAGAGGCAGAGTACAAGCAGAGGAGGGACAGAGTGAGAAGAAGACATAGAATCCAAAGCAGACTCCAGGCTCTGAGCTATCAGCACAAAGCCCAACGCAGGGCTCCAACTCATGAACCCTGAGACCATGACCTGAGCTGAAGTGAGATGCTCAACCCAGACATCCCTGAAATGGACTGAAACTATTAATTCTACTTCAAATGGTGAATAACTTATTTCACTTTCATTGGTAGTAACAGGGTTAAGACAAAGAATTTTTTACTCCACCTAACTCAAGATAAGATTATGGAATTATTTCATTTTTTGCCACTTAATTGATATGGCTTGTCCCAGAATGTAGTTATCATTTAAGTCTTTACTTGAATCTATAGCATATCTTCTTTCATCTCTTCTGATGATAATTTTCTTTTTTTTATTTTTGAGAGAGAGATAGAGCACAAGCAGGAGAGGGGCATAGAAAGAGGGAGACACATTATCTGAAGCAGGCTCCAGGTTCTGAACTGTCTCACATGGTGTTCAAACCCACAAACTGTGAGATCATAACCTGAGCCGAAGTTGGATGCTTAACTGACTGAGCCACCCAGGCGTCCCTCTTCTGATGATACTTTAAATCAAGCTAATTAGTCTAACGTGAATGATTGTACAACCAAACAAACTCTTTACTCATTTCAGAAGTGATTAATCATTCCACAAAAAAAAAAAAAAAAGCTTGTACTCTCTTATACTGTAGTTGTCTGAGAGGGGTTATGTTTCTCAGCTACTCTTGTACATAAGTGGGTTTAGAAGATAGGTTCTTGCCAGCAGAATATGAGTGGGAATGAATTCTGTCTATTTCTCATTTTGGCGGCTTTATGCAGATGAGAACAGCCAGATGTTCCAACATCTTGGAAGCCAGATGTTGAAGATGGCAGAGCCATGAAATAAAAGAGTTTGAGTTCTTGAACAAAACTTTGAAGAGAGAAACTGATCAGGAATACACATATTAGTTTTTTCAAAAGTAATAAATAAACTTCTACTGTGTGTGAACATTATAAATTTTAACTTAATTTTTGTCTCTTCTTAGGACCTAAATCTGTATTGTGCTTCAGCTGTAATAGCTGATTGAACATCTTGTTACTTATTCAGTTATCAAATGTTCGCAAAGAACTTACTACTACTACTACTACTACTACTACTACTACTACTACACACACACACACACACATACATTCACCTACTGAGATAACTTTAACAGAGAAGTTACTGTGCCAAGGACTAAGGATACTTGGAAAAGAAGATACTTTCAGCTTCAATAACAATTAATTACCTTGTTTTCTAGAAAATTTCCATGAGCTGCTAATTTCTCTTTTCCTGCTCTTTCATTCTTTTTTTGTTTGTCAATAACAAGTTTCTAAGGCCCTGTCCTCTTACTCTTTATAATATCCTTTTGCTCAATTACCACGTCTATGAAGGGCTTCTAAAGCCATTTCTCTGGCAGTGTCCTTATTCTGTGTTCTAATTTTCCATTACAATTATTTACAGAACATCTTTACTTCCATGTCGGCCATCATCTTAAGTTCAATGTGGAGGCAATATAGAAGTTTGATTAATAGCATAACAAAAAGTTTAAATTTTGATTAAAGTTAAATTTTTTGTAACAAGCTGACTACTAATTGATCAAATATCAGAGGTCTTGTTGTTGTTTTTTTCAATAATTTCTTCTTTATAAGGAAATGCAAAATGCATGCCAACTGAGTTTTAGTTAAAATTAATTTGTGTGTTTCTTTTACATAAATAAGCTAGCAATGAACTACACACTCTAAGAAGAGTTGTAGTTATAACAAGTCAAAGGCTTTTACTTTCACCTTTTATTATGACACAACAACTTCAAGTACCTCTTCACCAAGAAAAAGTTTATAAAAGTACCTTTTGGGGCACCTGGGTGGCTCAGTTGGCTAAGCATCCAACTCTTGGTTTTGGTTCAGGTAATGATTTCATGGTTTGTGAGTTTGAGCCTTACCTAGGGGTCTCTGCTGACAATGTAGAGCCTGCTTGGGATTCTCTGTCTCCCCCTTTCTATGCCCCTCCCCTGCTCACTCTCTCTCTCTTTCTCAAAATAAATTAATAGGCTTTAAAAAAGTGCATGTCAATTTTAACCTCTTCCCAACTTCTGTATAGAATGGGAGGACAAAGCCAAGGGTGTGAGCTTGAAAACACCCATTCTAGCTTGTTAGAAGTGTTATCAGGAGTTCTATTTGCATATAATTTCCAGAAGATTGTGTGAAAGAGAAAGACTGAACACATTGGAACCTGGCAGGTTTTGCCTCTACTGATCCTACACTAAGACCCATAAGTGATACAATCATAAAGCCACCCCTTCATATCTCTAGTGATGTCAGGACTACATTGATGGAAAAGAGTCAACCCACTCAAGCCTTTGGGGATCTTCTGGCTGGGGATCAATGAGAGATAATTTTAGACATAGCAATGAAGCATCACTAAAATTAACCTCTGGCTCCATCCCAGGGACTCATTGCCAGATTCCTAGAGAAAGGCATGGTGAGGCAAACTAAAAAGAGTTAAATGAAGATGGCATATCATCACAGGCAAATTGGAAACAGACAACGCAAGGTATCTAGGTTTTTAGATTTTATATATTTCATATACATTAATGTCCTTCAGCATATTGTTCTTTGAAACAAAGCAGAGGAGAAACTGAGACTATAGCAATGGGGGTATGACAGGAAGGGCATGTGTGGATAGAAAGGTTGGCAGCAAATTTAGGGGTAGAAGGTGATAATTGAGATACATTTTTTTAAAAGTGTGTCTGAATCTATGTTCTGAGAAATTTTGTAGGTGCCCTCATAATGCCTTCTTCCCTCCCTCCCTTCCTTCTTTCCTTTCATTTCTTATTTTTTCCTTTCATCTTTCCATCTTTTTAATAATATTTATTGTGTACACGTGTACTGGACACTGTTAGGTAATAACAATACAAAATCATGGCCTTCAAGGACCTTATTTTCTATTGTGGAAGTTAAAAAGTAAGTAAGTTACAGAAAACAGGGGGAGTGCTATGATAAGTGTATTCATATTCTGCATGAGAACCCAGAAGCAAGTCACCTAACATATATGAAGGAGTCAGGCAAAACTTCTTAGAGGTTGGAGGCACTACACTGACTCCTAAGGCCAAGCTGACTAGATGAAGATTGGATGTACAAAGGCAATCCAGGTGGAGACATCAAGTAAATTTAATAATGACTAGAGTTGGAATACCGTGAGTTAATAAACTGCTGCTATTATAAAAAGACACCTAAACAACAACAACTGCTTCAAAGTCGAGTTCATTATCTATTTAGTATTGTAGAATTATAGTCTCACTAGTGCTTAAGAACATTGATATGAAATAGAGTTTGAATATCTAAACTGTCCGGAACTGAGGTTTTGTAAAGGAAAGAACAATCGAAGGAGAATTGGTATAGAGAAACTCAAGGGTAATAATGAAATCACAGGGTTCAGGCTAGATAGAGAAGGAAACAAAGTCAGATTCCTATGATTAATGAATTCTCATTGTCACTACTTTTCCTCAGCTAATAGAAAAATAGAAGCCATTCTTTGATTTATTTTTTTCACTAAACATCAATGAAGAGTTGATTTCATATCAGGATAAAAGCTAGGACCCAGGAATGCCAAAATGAAATTGGAAATTTTCCTGTCCTCAAAAGTTTTACAATTTAGTGAAAAGAGACATGTGTTTAAACAAAATGAATCAAAGGACTAGGATGTGCTGTCTTTTCTTGGTTCTGGAGAAGAGGATGCAAGTCTTTTGGCTGGGCTGCAGGGATGGGAGATCATAGAAAGGAGGCTGAATAAGTAGAGCACCTATTCTTATCCTGTAACCTTTTAACTAGGGCCACCCAGCATTCTTCTTCTTCTTTAATGTTTATTTACTTATATTGAGAGAGAAGGAGAGAGAGAATCCCAAGAAGGCTCCAGGCTGTCAGCGCAGAGACTGACACGGGGGTCAAACTCATGAACTGTGAGATCATGACTTGAGCTGAATTCAATAGTCTGATGCTTAACCCATTGAGCCACCCAGTTGCCTTGGGATTCTCTTTGTAAGGAAAAAGTGGAGAGTCAATGTTTTGTGGGCAATTAGCAGAAGCTGCTTCACCCAGATCAGAATAATGAGTAAATAAGCAAATGATTTGGTGAATGTGTGCATGAAGAAAGAGAAAACCAGCCCTTTGGAAGTCTTCGATGAGAAGGAAGATATTTGCAGATTGATTGTGTTTCTGGGGGCTGTGCAGAGACAGGGATGACTACTGTTTTGTTCCTACCTCCATAGTCTTTGATTGAACTCCTAAGCTCTTGTGTGTTTTGTTTTTATTCAGATTAGTAAATACCTTTATCTCTGGCCATTTACAAATAAGTAAATGAGCTGGGAGGTAAAAGAAATATAAATATCCTTGATTTCTATCTTCCTTTAACACTTTTAGGAAGATGTCATGAATTTTTTTGAAATGAGAAGAACCCTTCCCCCATCTGGCAATCACTGCCATTGATGGTGGAAGTAGCAGGGGAAGGCACGATGAATAAAATCCTGAGTTGCAGAGCCAGTTGTGAGGGGTTACTTTATTGGGCAGTATTACAGGGAAACAGAGAGCCACTGCGGTTGCTTAAGGAATGAGTTCCTCTGTCAGGTGGCTGCTTAGATCTTGCCTGGCTAAAAAATTAGGAAGTATACATCTTATGAGAGCTCATATCTTGTTTGTTGACTGTGGAGGAACCCTTTAGAAAGAAATTAAAAAAATATTTTTAAATGTTTCTTTATTTTGGAGAGAGAGACAGAGTGTAAGCAGGGGAGAGGCAGAGAAAGCAGGAGACACAGAATCTGAAGCTGGGTTCAGGCTCCAAGCTGTCAGCACAGAGCCCTACACGGGGTTCGAACCCACAAACCATGAGATCATGACCTGAGCTGAAGTCAGATGCTCAACCAACTAAGCCACCCGGGTGCCCCTGGAAAGAAATTTTTTAATCAAGCTTGAATGGCCATGCATAAAAATATCTGGATTTCTACCTACAGCACTGAATGAAACACAGACCTAAAATACAAAGGTATTTTTTAAAAGAATATGTAATTGTCATTCTCTTTTGATTAAGATTGAATATCATTTTAATTTCAATAATAATTACTTAAAGAGTTGGCTATTCTTTTCTAGTAATGAGGTACTACCACTTCCCCTGGCCTTAATTCAAATTCAGAAATAATAAGAAGTACTGACTATTGAAAATCTCTATGGGGAACACACAGCCTTTTAATGGTAATGATAATTAAAAACGCTGTGCCTACTTAGATGATTATGCCTAATTGTCTTTGAGGATAAAAAGTGAGAGGAAAAAGATCAATGTTTTAGGCAGAAATACATATATATGTGTTTAAGAATTCATTCATTAGTACGATAGAAGACACAAGTTATGCAATAAACGCAAAGTAGTTTTCTCTACAGTAGTTTAGAACAGTGTTCTGTCAAACCCTCTTTCCCTCTGGGTGGAAGCCTCTCCAATGGCACCTTATTTTAACTGTACCATACAGTAAGATGCTTGGATTCCTTGCTCCTGGCACAAGGGAGAAGGATGAAAGAAAGACTGTTGGTCCAGAAACTGCATTATGCCTAAAAGTGATCTTGCAGACCCCTTTTTATAGCTCTAAATGGCAAAGGTCTCCAAACCAGTTATCTTCATTGGCTACTGAGACCATGGGAGTCATGTAACTTCTCGAAAGTTGTCCCTAGATCAGTGCTTCTCAACCTGGAGCAGTTTTGCACCCCCTGGGGACATTTGGCAATGTCTGCAATCTTTTTCTTTTGGTTGTCACACTGGGAGGGAGGTGCTAATTCCATCTAGTGGGCAGAAGACAGGAATGCTGGTAAACCCTGCAATGCACAGGAGAGCATCCTCCACCCCCAACAAGGAATAATCCTGCCTCAAATGTCAATAGTGCTGGGGGTAAGAAACCCTGCCCTTGGATTCTGAGAACACTGTTCTTCAAATTGCTAGGGGCCTGGAAAGGACCTTACCCAAACGTCTCTCAGCAAGAGACCAGGGGAGCTAAGTTCTTGCTTCATTTTTTACTTAATTACAACTCTAGACAAACCTTTGTCTCAATTTCTTCTATCAAATGTAATGAAAGTATCTGTTGTACTGCTTTTATAAGGTGGTGATGAAAATGAAATAATAGATATGAATATTCTTTGAAAACTTTTCAAAAAGCCACAGGACTCATTATTGATGCCATGTTGAGAGCTTTCCAGGCACGAAAACATTCTAGCTAAAACAGCTGAATTACTCTCTGCTTTATCCCCTTGCTTAATTGTAACATAAAATAATCCATTTTAGAAACACATCACTTGTTTAACCATAGGATACGTTCTTTAGATGAGAGAATTTGCTTGGAGTGATTGTCTTTGGTATTTATCTTTTCCTACACTCTATTACTTCCCTTGCCATCACTTTTTTTTTTTTTTTTTTTTTTTTTTTTTTTTTTTTTTTATTTATCTTTTCTTTTTTTTTTTTACTTCCCTTGCCATCACTTTTTTTTTTTTTTTTTTTTTGGTTCATGTTGACATAGTATATTATCTACTTCCCTGAAAAAATTAAAGGTGGGCTAGTTTATGGATTAGTAACATCATATAAAATGCCATCATTTTTGATCAGAGTCTGAACTGAATCTGTATCATTTTGAACTTTACATAAGTGAAGTAAATTGACCTTGGGAATGCACAATCATTAACAGTCATTTGACACAAACACACATTGAATGGGATGGAACATTCTCGAAAGTATATCTACATATGAAAATGGTTGTATAGATCCCTATCAAAATAGTGGTAGAGGTAATGTGAATGGAGTCCAATGCAAACTTATTATCAGTGGTTGCCCTTTTACCAAAACAGTATGGCATCTTTTTAGAGTGAATCTTTAGTCAGCAACCCACTTGTAAAACTCCTTCTTAAGAATTAAGAGCAATAAACTGGAAAATGATATTAAAAATATGCATCAAAAACGTATTATAGCCTGAAAAGAGCAAAATGGATAAAAGCTTTCAGTTTGTTCTTTTTGGAGACTTGTTTAGAAGGTGTCTCAATCATGTCAAGGTGTCACATAGACCAAGTTGTAGATAAAACATGTTAGTTCTAGGGAAAGAAATATCACAGGTGAAAGAAAATAATCCACGTCCTATTTGATGATGGCATGATCATACAGGAGTGACACGTCTGGCATGCTCTGTGTTTCTCTGGAATCCTAGAAAGGAATCTTAAGCAGATGTTGTTATTATCTTGTTTCCTTGATTAAGATTATGATACTAGCTATGGTTATATTTTACTCCATTATTTCCTTCAAGATTTTAGTGCTCCATCATTTGATCTTCCTTGTACACAAGTCTCTAAATTGTGCATTACCATTCTCCCATTTGCTTAATCCTGTTGTATAGAAACAAGGAGCACATGGTGCTTTAAATGTTATTCTTGATTTTGCCGGGGAAAGAAGAACTAAGATTTAATGCCATATCTGAGGTACAGGTAAGTGTGTAAGGAATGTGAATTGAATACGGGTAAATGTCCTTTGATTTCTTCACTCACATTTATGTATTGGCTTTCTTTTCTACCACTCTGTTAATAAAACACCTTTTTTATACTCTTTCAAAATACTGCAGATTGGGCAGGGAAGAAGAGGTGGTAAACTGGCTTATACATTTGTAAACCGTGACTTGAGTCCTTCTTCTTTCGGTACACAGAATGCAGGTAGCATGCATCAAAGAGAAGGTATCCTCAATAGGCACATAATCAATTAAGCAATTGCTGAGTTTGCTTTATGGCAGTAGTGTAGTTGCTGAAGCAGTGTAACAAAGCATGCCCAAACAACAGCCAGAATTTAAATTGCTACTTACTCCAGATTGACAGATACTATTACTGGTGAAACATAAGGGCTTCCGCTCTCCACAGCAGTTCACAGGACTTTATGGCATGTTTCTGCCTTGTTCTAGATGGTGCCTGGCCCATTTCTGGTGCTCAGTGAGCATTAAATAATACCAATACTGTCAAGTGCTTCTTATTTCTCACCTGGGAACATTTATAATTCTGTGCTTCATGTACTTTCTAATTCTTCATGTTCAATGATGGGAATGAAAATTAATTACTCTGGGAATGTGAATGTCGCCTTGACAAATCATTCCCATTCTATTAAATAAAGTTTTCATTGGTGAAACTAGAAGTTCCCTGGATTCTTTCCTCTTGGACTATTCCCCTTTTCTTTCTTCTTCTGCCCTAAGATTTTTTTAGAAATGCCAAAACTGAAAAAAGAATAATTGCCTTTTAATTTAGGTTTGGGATTCAGATGTGATTTATTTTAAAACCTTCCTTAGTGTGGCATTTAAGTCTACTTGAAATTCCCAATTCTCCTATCCCTGTAGCTCAGCCAAACGTTATTTTGATTTCTGAGCTGCACATTCCTGGGAGCATGGGTCTCATTTGTCTGAAAAAGAGAGATGTAAGCTCATTTGAAGTTTTAGTTGACTTATAGTTCTTCTTTGACTTTTGCTACTAATAGCTGGCAGAGAATAAAACCAGACATGTCAATCACTGTCTAGATTTTATAAACTACTGACTGTTTCTTGAAGGACTGTAATGCTTATTTTATTGACCTGTTGTACCATAGTAGGGGATTTACAGGGTGTCAAGAAAATGAAAACCATGGCTAGATAGCATTATCCAGATCTGCTGGCAATATAGTCATCGAAATTAATAATTATCAATTAAATATAAATGTGCAGAAATTGCAGCAAGGAAAGATTCAAAAGCATTTTAATCCCCAGGTCCTTTTTGGTACTGTTATATTAAATACTCTATAAACAGTTGAATTAATGAGTTTTCCTGATTTTTGTTTAGCTGAACATTTCCTCTTAGTAAGTTTGTTTAAATTCAATGAACTTCCAAGGGAAGACTCCACAAGTCACTATATTTGTGTTGTCATCCAGGAGCGCTTACCCTTTTTCTGCTTTACCCCCACTAATGCTTTAAAGATTTTTAGCTCTTGGCAGACTGCCACATTCTCCATACAGTCCCTACCATAATTACCGTTGATTTCTAATATTCCAGCCTCTCAGTTTTTGAACTTCTCTCTTTCAGTGAGTTTTGTCCTACCTCCTGCCATAGACACTCATTCCACTGTCCATACCCTAGATCAGCAGTTCTCAAAGTATGGTCCAGGGGACCCTGAGGTGCTCAGGACACTTTCTGCAGGCCCATGGGTTAAAAACTATTTTCATAATATTGCTAATATGTTACTTACCTTTTTTACAATCATTCTCTCATGAATATACAATGTTTTCCAAAAACTATGTGACATGCACTATCACAATAGATTGAATGTAGAAGCAGTATGAGAATCCAGCTCTCTTCTCTTCAGCCAGACATTAAAGAGATTTGCAAAAATGTAAAACAACGCCACCCTTCTCACTGTTTTATTTTTGTTGTTTTGGAAAACAGTGAATTTTTTTATACAAAATATGTTATGTTGACATTGAATAGGTTTATTGTTTCTTTAACTGAATTAAGTAAATATTTTTGAAATTCCTCTTTTAATTTCTAATGTAGTAATTATTAGTAGATATAATCTACATAAAAATATTTTGGCCATCAATAATTTTAAAAATATGAAAGGATAGAGAAATCAAACATTCAAAAACTGCTCCCACTGGCCAAATCTCTTGACCTGCCTATGAAGAAGAGGAAACCCCCTTTCATGTTATTGTTGTGTAATGCCTAATTCATTATCAACTGATGCTTATGGATAATGAAATTAAAATAAATTAGTAAAGACTGTAGAGGGAAAATTGGCAAACTCATGATCAGATGCTGAGGAGTCATAACACGGTCAAATTGCCATCAAATTATTATTATTCCCACTTCATAGAACTGAGTTACAGGGGAGTTACTCAAGTGGACCAAAGTTACACAATTCGTTGAGCATTGAGCTTGAATTTGAACACTGGCAGGGCTGACTTGATAGTTCCACTTGTGACTTCTAAGCTATATTAGCTCATAAGTAAGTTTGCCTGAGATGATCCTAGTTTATACCTATTTTATGGGTATATTATTCACTCTCCACAGTGTCTCACTTGGGATGAAAATTCATGTACCCTTCTTTCTTGGAGGTCCTACAGGAAAAGATGCTTATAGATGGGCAGAAGGAACACTGGAGAAGAATAGAACACAGAGCCATTTATGCTGTGTTCTAGAGTGGGTCATTTTTTTAGAGTAAATTTGCCTTTTCACCTCTGCTTTGCCTTGCTTAGAATGAAATAATTTTAGTTTTTATTAAAACATCAATAATTAAGTGTATAATCTGTGCACATAAATAAAATTTCCACCTTTTTAATGTGTGACTTTGGAGGAGCTCAAATTGAGTAAGGAGTCAAGGTAAGGACTAGAGATAAACATGGTCCTAACAGATGCCACTGTAGCAAAGTCAGATGTCATGAGCTAGTGGTGAAGAAGATATAGCCATTGTCTCCAAAGTTCGTGGTTGCATACTCTATCTGTAAGGAATTTGGAGTTTGAGCCACCAGTATATTCAAGTAATACATAAGTATTCTAAAATATATACAGAGATAGAAGTGAAAATGGATGTGATGAAAATCAAATATAATGCTTATTATAAACTAATT
The DNA here is from genome assembly GCF_003009895.1 of Hyaena hyaena. Taxonomy (NCBI): domain Eukaryota; kingdom Metazoa; phylum Chordata; class Mammalia; order Carnivora; family Hyaenidae; genus Hyaena; species Hyaena hyaena. Next base: position 26,363 of record NW_024083045.1, on the reverse strand, counting down.
TTTATTTGTAATTCATTAATGGAATGATTATAGAGAACTCTTTACTCTCACTAACATAATAATAATTTAGTGTGTATTGTATTATTTTTAAACTTTGGATTAGTTTTTCATATAGTGATTTGAAGACCTGGTTCACTTTATTTGAATATTTGGTATTAATTTCCATCATAGGTTAAACATACCTCACAGAAATATCCAGATACAAGTGGAAGGAATGCTGTGTTAGCTGTACTTACTAAATCATGACTTTCATTTTCATCCCATATACTAATCATGAAATGTTCTTATTAAAGTTTAGTCAGTAAATTCATTAAATTTTCTCTCAACGCAGAATATGCTGCATTTTCATATATATAATGTGCAAGTCCAAAATTCACTACAGCCCCTTTTTGGAAGATTTATAAACAGGCAAGAAAATTCTGATTATTCTTTTAAGTAAGCTTTAAGTTTAGAAGAGTTTCAGATTACAGAAATATTGCAAAGAGAGTACATTGAATTACCATGTGACCTACCTCTAGTTTCTCTATTCTTATCAACTTATACTAGTACATTTATCACATACATTTATCACAACTAATGAACCAATGTTAATATATTACATATGTAATGTAATATATAATGTGTATATTATATATACAGTTCATGCTTTTTTAAAAGACTTCCTTTGATTTTACCTAATGTCGCTTTTCTGTCCCAGGATAGAACATGAGTCCTTAGGCTCTCCAGAGTATGACAATTTTCCTTGTTTTCTCAGACTTTCTTAGTTTTTGATGATCCTGACAAGTTTGAGGAGTTTTTAAAGTGTGCAGATATGAATTTCTATAAATAGTACAAATTATATTACTCTTTTATAACAAGTGCATAGAACTGTAGAAACATTGAAAAACAGTCCTTTTAAACAACTTTCTTATCAATCTGCAAAAGTGCCTTTTTGATTGCTTATTATTAAAACTTCACCTTTACCTTAAGGGGCCAGGTTACAGATGGTTATCAATCACTTTTGAAATTGTCTGCTCAGTGGCATACTCCCAGGTGCTACACGTCCATGGAAAAGTTAGCATATTTGGAACATGTGTCTTCTTTTAACAGAAAAATATACCACCCATCTTTAAGTTCTACAACTATTTTCAAGACTTTGATGTAAGACAACATACATATCCCTGGGCTGTGCCACAGATTCTCTTGCTCACCCTTGATCTCACGGCTGAGTTCCTGTGAGAACTCTGCTATATTTTTAAGGTCTTTTAAAAAAATGAACAGCACAATGACTTCCTGCAGTACCTTGTGTACTTCAAGATTTTATTTTGCTCAAGTTGCTTGCTTGTGAACGATGAAGTGAATGGATTAAAAGTGTGACCCTATCTCTAATTTCTCCTCATAATCTTTTCTTTACTCCAGCCCAAATAGTTGTTCTATTAATGTTGTCATGTAAATTTTATGGGAGAAAATCACTGATTTTTTTTAAAAAGTAAAGATCCTATTTTCTATCCACAATGTGCTTTAGGATACATTTTTAAATTCCACAATGCATAGAAAGTTAGTATTTTTTCAGAAAATTAGTTTTGATGTCTTTTATTTTTGAAATAGAATCTAGCAAGTACAGTATACAAACTCATATTAGAGATTAGAAACTTTATACTTCCATTGAACTTTAGAGAAAGCATACCACCATGCATAGACTATTGTCCTACTTCTTGTTTCTTCCAGACTTCAGATGCATGTTCTGTATATTTTCCAAAGCTCCTATTTACTCACACAAGAAGGCATTTTATTTTGTCTCCATATCATGTGTGTGTGTGTGTGTGTGTGTGTGTGTGTGTGTGTGTGTATGTGTCTTCAGTTGATTTCTACCAAGGAATAAAAGAATAAGGGTGATTTTTAAACATAACTGAAAAAATTATGGATCTCTGTTTTCATGCTGGGAGTGTTAAATTTTAGTATGCCTTGATAGTTGTGGTGATTTCATACCATTATTAAAATCTCAAAGAACACTATATAAGATTTGTTGTTAATAGTGGTAGATGTAAGTGCATATTAAAAATAAACTTCCTGATAATTTTAAAGATTTTTAAAAATGTTTATTAATTTTGAGAGAGAGAGAAAGAGAGAAAATAAGTGGGGAAGGGACAGAGAGAGAGGGAGAGAGAGAATCCCAAGCAGGATCCACACTGTCAGTGCAGAGCCCGACATGGGTCTCAAACTCACGAACTGTGAGATCATTACCTGAGCTGAAATCAAGAGTCAGATGGTTAACCAACTGAGCCACGCAGGTGCCCTGATAATTTTAACGATTTGGTCTACTTGCTAGGTATGCTTATCTGATCTCAGTTTTCTAGGGCTGATGGAAGGAGGGTAAGGCTTTCTGTTTGCTTGTTTTTCTCTTGGGTTTGCATGATCTTGTGTTCAATCTGTTGTTTGTTTAACTGAAAATTTTTGACTCATCAGTTTGTGAAGATTTACTTGATTAAAACTATATAATATGATCTATAAATCTACCCAACTATTTACATTCATGTTGGAAGGCGTTTCATTACTCTGAAAGTAAGGCGATGACCTCTCCTCCCCCCCAAATTTACATCTGCCCAGAAGTCCAGTATAAGGGTATTTATAGATGTGATTAGGATAAGGGTCTAGACTAGAGGTCACCTTGGACTGGATGGACCCTAAATTCAATATTGGGTATATTATAAGAGACAGAAAGAAGAGACACAGGGAAGAAGACCATAGCAATCAGAAGCTTAGATTGAGGTAATATACCTAAAAGCCAAGGAATGTCAAACCTTTCCAGTCAAGAATTTCACCGGAAGGTGAGAGAGGGAAAAAAGGATACTCTCCTAGATACACTTTGACATCGTTATTTTGGACTCCAGAACTCTGAAAGAATAAATTCCTGTTGTTTTAAACCATCAATTCTGTGGTAATTGTTATGACAGCCGTAGGAAACAAATACAGTCCCGTTTGCCCTCTCTTCTGTCCTGTGACTTTCCGACTTCTTACAGAGGATACTAAATAATATGCCTGACTTGTGTGCACCTGAATATAAACTGAGTGGGGGCAAAGTGTTGACCCATGCATTAGTATCAGTACCTAAATACTAAGAAAAGTCTTTATGTCATCCTCTGATCATAAATGGGTGCATCATCTTGCACAACACCTGAGATGCCTTCACCCCATTTTGGAAACTGCAAGGAAGGACTTTTTACATTTCAGAGATATCTGGTTAGTTGTTTGAGCCGTATCTTAAGAGTCATTTAAGACAATATGCTGAGACCACACAGTAGCAAATTTTTTATTTTTTGAAGAGCTGAGAAAATAAGATGAGAGGAAGGACAAGAACCAAAATGTGATACTTAACGGATATAGAGAAGGGAAGACAGACACTGAAATTAATATTTTAGCCCAGGATGTAGCCCTGGCCTGAGTACTTAAAGTACTAACATAGCTTTTTAAGGCCATACAGGATAAACAAACTTAATAAATTTAGAAAAATATTTCTATTTCTTTTCAGATGTGATTATGTCATTATTGCATTTTTAAAATTTATTTGTTGTTTAATTTAGAAGTCAGTTTGCATATGGTACAAAAATGATTTCAGGAGTAGATTCCTTAAGCCCCTTACCCATTTGGCCCATCCCCCTTCCCACAACCCCTCCAGTGACCCTCTGTTTGTTCTCCATATTTAAGAGTCTCTTATGTTTTTGTCCCCCTCCCTGTTTTTATATTATTTTTGCTTTCCTACCCTTATGTTCATCTGTTTTTATCTTAAATTTCTCATATGAGTGAAATCATATGATATTTGTCTTTCTCTGAGTGACTAATTTCGTTTAGCATAATACCCTCCGGTTCCATCCATGTAATTACAAATTGCATTTTAAATGATTAAAATAGTATCAAGTACTTTCTGTAAAATACAGCTGAAGATTTTTAAAAAAGTAAGACCTATTATGCTGTTATTTGGTATGTTCTCCTTCTCCATACCTCCCAGTATGTGTGTTTTTAAACTGTGATTACAGTATATATAGATTTTTTATTTCTCACTTTAGTTCACTTATTTTATTGCATGGATATTAATATGATTGAAAACTATGGTGTTATGGGTTGAATAGCATTCCAAAATTCTTATGTTTAAATCCTAATATCACCCCCAACCTATCTCAGAATGTGACCTTATTTGGAAATAGGGTCCTTGCAGATGTATAGTTAAGATGAAGCCATACTAGAATAGGATGGGCCCTTAATTCACTATGACTGGTGTCTTTATAAAAAATGGGAATTTGGACACAGGCACATGCATAGGGAGAACGCATGTGAAGATAAGACAGAGATAAGGCTGAAGCTTCTATAAGCCAAAGATTGCTAGCAAACCACCAGAAGCTAGGGAACAGGTGTGGAACACATTCTGCCTCAGTGTCCTCAGTAATATATTCTATTATATATATATATACATATGTATATATATATACATATATATATAACACCTTCTTTATCCATTTATCTATGTATGGACTCCTGGGCTGCTTCCATAATTTGGCCATTATAAATAATGCTGTAATAAACATAGAGGTGCAAATATCTTTTCAGATTATTGTTTTTGTATTCTTTGGGTAAATATCCAGCAGTTGATCATATGGTAGCTCTATTTTTAATTTTTTGAGGAACCTCCATACTGTTTTCCACAATGGCTGCACTAGTTTGCATTCCCACCAACAGTGCATGAGAGTTCTTTTTTCTCCATATTCTCACCAACACTTGCTGTTTCTTGTGTTTTTGATTTTAGCCATTCTGACAGGTGTGAGGTGATATCTCATTGTAGTTTTGATTTGTGTTTCCCTGATGATTAGTGATGTTGAGCATCTTTGCATATGTCTGTTGGCCACCTTGATGGTGGCCATGTTTAAACTTGATGCTACATGTTTAAAAATTCCTACTTGAACAGCTATGTTTTAAAGAGATTCCCTCATTGTATCTTGACAATCATTAAGCAGTATAATTAAAAGTTTTTGCTCACTTTATTAAACTGTTAATATTAATATGTATTATACGTACATACATATATGCTTCCTTTTGTTATTTATAATGGTAGTCAGATTGAATAAAATTTATTAATTTAAAAGCTGAGTTAAGTGATATGTATTTGGCTGATGAAAAAGACATCTGGTTCCCATGGGAAATATACCAGAGCCCCTATCTTTAGTGAGAAGTCAAGCATCTTGAAGTGATTTACTCCAATCTGTTCTTTTCCCTATGAGATGCTTGACTTGATCAACTCTTTGCTAATAAAATTTACTTTTCTTTTCTATTTTATCACTGAAAGCCTGAAGATGTTCTCCTGACCCTAGATAAATTGCTAAGACAACCTACAAATGCTTTGAAGTGACATGACTTCTATTCACTGGGCAACAAAGCCTGTGTGCAGTGTATCCATAACTGAAATAACACTGCAGTAGGCCTTTGCAATATGCTATGTGTCATGGCCTCACAGGTGGAAAAAGGCTGAGGAAAGCAGTGGGGGGAAATGGGCAGGGTGCACTTTAGTGCTGTCAAGAACAAAAGCATATCGATCAATGCCTGTATGAATAACAATCTGCTAATATCACTATATCGTGGCTTAAAATAAACCACCGCACAGACAGTATGTTGCCAAACAAGGCTTTATCCTCAATGCTATCTTCCTCCATAAAATTCATTTTAAAAGATGCTAATGATTAGGTTTCAAAAGGAGCCTCTTTTTTTTCCTCAAGAGTTAAAAAAATTAACTGAAACAAAGATCAAAAAAGGAATCCTTCGTAAAGCTTAGTTACCTTATGTGTAACATGCCTACATTTAGGAGTTCAGAGGCAGTTTAATTGGCCCTTCTAGATCATATAAATGATTCTTTAGCATATTTCACTGATCAAATTCTGTTAGACTCAGAGCAATTGTTATACATGTGTTGAATTCCACAAAAAAAAATTAATAGTCTATTTAGTTTTTTGAAAAATTATAGGGGCTCCTGGGTGGCTCAGTCGGTTAAGCTCTGACCTCGGCTCAGGTCATGATCTCACAGTTAGTGAGTTCGAACCCTGCGTCGGGCTCTGTGTTGACAGCCAGCTCAGAGCCTGGAACCTGTTTCAGATTCTGTGTCTCCCTCTCTCTCTATTACCCTCCCCTGCTCACGCTGTCTCTCTCTCTTGCTCTCAGAAATAAATTTTAAAAAAACATTAAAAAAGAAAAAGAAAAAGAAAGAAAAAAGAAAGAAAAAAGAAAGAAAAAGTATAAAATGGCAAAAATCCAAACAGAGAGCCAAAAATCCATACTGCTTTCTTTGCAATAGAGGTTGAAGAGCTTTGTGGTAGAAGGAGAAATGATTTTAGTCCAAGTTTTATTCTTGTAACTTACATTTAGAAGTTATCTATTAGGGATCTACTAGAGCCGGATTCTGCTTATGAATCTGGGGGAAATGACAATGAACAAGAACAAATCCTATTTCTGGGAATTTACAATCTGATGGGGAAGGTAGATGAAGACTAATAATAATAATACATCTGCTATTTAAGAAGTATGCATGCAGAACCATGAGACAAATGAGAGCAAACACTGCTCTGTTGAAGTGAGGTAGGTAGGCAAGGAGCAAGCAGAGAGGCTGGAGAAAGTACCCTCTGAACTAATGTTTAAAAAAAATAAAAATTGAAGGACACCTGGTGGCTCAGTTTGTTAAGTGTTCAACTCTTGATTTCGGCTCAGTTCATGATCTTGCAGTTCGTGAGTTTGAGCCCCGCGTTTGGCTGTGCACTGACAGTGCAGTCTGCTTGGGATTTTCCTTCTCTCCCTCTCTGTCCTTCCCCTGCTCATGCACTCTCTATGTCTCTCAAAATGAATAAGTGAACTTAAAAAACAAAAAAGAAATAAAAATTGAGCATAGAATGAGAAAAAGAAGAGAGAATCAATGAAATGACAGGAACAGAGATGCAGAAGGATGTCTTTCATTTCATGTGTAGGAAACTGTATGCAGTTTGGTAAATCTCAAATGCAGTTAGGTAGGCACAGGAGGCCGGAAAAGCATGCAAAGCTTTTCTGTCCTGTTATAAGTTGGATTCCCACAATAGGTAACAAGACTACATCTAGAATTTTAAGCTGGACAGTAACTTGATCAGCTCAGCCCAGAAAATCAACCACACAGTCAGTGGGCTGGTGGTCTCTTAAGTTGGATCCACTGAGAAGAAAATATTAAAGCTTATATTTATGCTTGTTATGTATCCTTAAAATAATGAAACCATTAGTTTGTGCTCATTTTGGTGGGATGCATTGGAAAAACCTTTATTCTTTCTCTCACTTTTAAACTACTCTGGGGACTGTTCCTTTCCTGCCACTGGATGAAATTTTGCACAAGTCTCATTACTTTTCTGGTCACTTTTAGGGACAAGCACAGTATCATTTTATCAGCTAAAGTGCCAAGTCCCCATGATAGTAAAAACATTACTTTCACTTGGAGTTTGATCTTTCTTCTCCCCTAGATTGGGTCTTCTTCCCCTAACTGGAGGGCAGAAGCTTCTTTTCTGTTCTGTTCTTGTTCTTCTCTTCTATCCTCTCCGCACACCAGGAGTGGAGTGGATCACAGGTAGAGGTGTGGTGAATACACTTGTGAGCTGGCTTTGGGGCCCTCTGGGGCTTTGGGGTTGGACTCGCTCTCATGAGGTGCTTTTGAAATTTCTTGGAGATTCACTCTTTCAAACCATGAAGCTACAACTCCTACCGCACAAGAATACTTCTCTCTTCTTTAGCCGGCCACTTTCTCACCTCTTCTGTGCCCTTCAGATTCCTAGAAATCCACCCCTCCACAGGGTTAATCTAGCCCTTTTGGGTGGAGACCGTTTCAAGATATCTGTAGTCCAGCTCCCTCCAGTCTGGTCCATTTGCATATTCACTGGCACATCCATCATAAGGGAAAATACAGGTCCTTCCTAGGACAGCCCCTCTCTTCAGTTCACCCTAACACATTCTTTACATTCTCTTTCTTTTTTTTTTTTCCGACACACACACACACACACACACACACACACACACACACTCTTTCTACCTCTCTCCTTTTCTACTATGGGGTAATCTAATTTCAGCATCTCATACTAGTTCTTAATCTCCCCAAATGCCTAACACAAAAACCCCTAAACAGCTGTTAGCTATCTGACTGGTATCCTCATAGTACCTCTCACTTGGCTTGGGAGACAGGGAAACCAGCTCCTAGAAAGTGGAGGTGTGCTCCACGGCTCTCTCTAAACTCCAGATGAATTCCAGCCTTTCTGTACCTGAGGAGAGTGATTTCTATTTCTTGAAGATTAGGTTTTACCATCTCTTAGCACATTCTGATAAGTGACTTAGCAGTCTGCTGTGGGCTGTAGGTACAGGTTTCCTTTTACAGTGGTTTTCAACCTCAGGAGCTGAGAACTAATAAAAAGGTGCATATATAATTATGTTAAATGAAGAATATATTAGGATGTAGGAATACTTAATATATTGATGAAAATCCTAAACATATTCATATAAATGTATCTATATATAGTGGGAGTTCAGTATCAAAAAAGAGGCTTGGTCAAGACAAGTGTCAGCAGGGCACTGGTAGAAAGAACACCTTGGATACATGTGAGACAGGATGGAGAAGACAGTTATACTGCAAGAAAAGACATGTTCATGACATACAGCAAGAAAGCAACAATGCCAGCGAAGAGGGAAGGAAAGCAGAATGTCCTGGAATTGGAGATCTCTAAGATGCTATTGTGGACTGAATTTTGTCTGCCTCAAATTCATATGTTGAAGCCCTAACCCTTAGTATCTCAGAATGTGGCTATATTTGGATATAGGACATGTAAGAGGTAATTAAGATAAAATGGGTCCCGTATGGTGGGCTCTAATCCAATACGATTGGTGTCTATATAATAAGAGGATACTGGTACACAAGAGACACCAGCAATGTCACAGAGAAAATGCCGTGTGAGCATACAGTGAGAGGGCCGCCATCTGCAAACCAGAGGCGCCTCAGGAGAAACTAACCCTGCTAACACCTTGCTCTTATACTCAGTTTCCAGAACGGTAAGAAAACAAATTTCTGTTGTTGAAGCCACCCAGCCTTTGGTATTTTGTAATGGAAGCCCTAGCAAACTAATACAGATGTCAATAGGAGAACGGAGAAGGGGCAAGGACCTTGATTCACCAAGATAGGAATTGTGTGATGGGGTCAGTTGTGTGATAGTCTTGGGAGTAGGATTCTTGCCTTTCTCCTTCTGTCCTTACTTTTCTTGTATATCATTCACTTAACAATCAAGCCATCAACTGTTCAACTAAACTGATATACTTTCTATGTTTATGAAAGATAAGTTCAGAGGGATTAAACATAGTGGTTCAAAGCAAGGACTTTTGAATCAGAAAAACTCATGTTCAAATCCCAGCTATGCCGTTTTGAGCAAGTCATGTAACCAGTGTTTTGAATGGACCTAAACCTATTTGGTGTCTTGTAATCCTTTGGTAAATGTTAGTATCCTCCATTATGCTAATTAACAAATATCAGGTTTTGTTCAAAGATAAATGAAGGATTTAGAGTCTAAGCCTGTGAATTGTAGCTTTGGATTGGTCTTTCAAAGTGCTAACCAGCCCTGGAGTATTTTCCCAACTAGGTACTTTAGATGTGAGTAACCACACTAGAGAATAAAATACAGTTATGCATAAAAAGGTATATATCACATTGGTCATACCAAAGAATTTTAAGATAAATGAGAGATAATATAAAACTCTCTAAGTTCACTTGCTCATCTGTATAATGGAGTAATTTCACCAACTCCCTATGTATAACACAAAAGGTAAAGTAAATCATGTCTGGAAAGCATTGAGTTCCATTTCTATCATTTAGTAAGAGCTTAAAAATCACTGGTTATGTTTACTGCAGGGTGATGTGGCTCAACAAAGAAAATAACTGCTGTATTGTTGCTAAGTCAAAAACTAGGAAATCTGACTTAGAAACCTACTGATCAGTAGCAAACATCTTTGTGCCCTACAGATCATATCAATCAGGTGGCGACACAGAACTGTCATATTTCTCTGGTCTTACCAGAGATGGGGACTTACCACATAGATTCTTTGTTCTTGAATCTTTAAATATCTTGTTAATTAAATATATGTCAAGTTTTGTTATAATACATCTTTTTTTTTTTAATCCCAAGCAAACAATTTTCCCTTCAGTCTTTACTTATCTCTGTTAAGTCCTATATATTTATATTTTAAAAAGGGTGGGGAAATACTACCATAGATTCCATTTTAAATTGTGGATAATTTTTCATAGGAAAGCGTGTTAACTTTGTGCAGAAAAACTGAGTGTCAAGAGAATGTTTGAGATTTAAAATGGTCCTGTGTCCACTGGAATAAAAAGCACAGATCAGAATATGAAATTCTATTTTGCTACTGAGGGCATATATGACTTAAGATGTTGTAATTTAAACTCTGATTGTACCTTTTTGATTTACTACATTGCCTATTTCTCCCTTATTATTAACATTTCTTGGTACCTTGCGTGTACAATTGGAAATATTCGAAGAAAATGCAGTAGAGTGTAATATAACTTCCAGAAAACCTGTATTTACTATAAGATGCCAACTATTTAAATGTAAACTGAGAAAATCAGTCAAAATGTGAACCTTTGGGCTGTGTGATAATCCTCCCAGTCTTTGGAAACATTTTAAATGGGCTAAGCTGAAAGAAGGAAACTGGTATTATTACAACTAAATTCATAAACAATGATTGATCTCTCTCTTTCCAAAACTGTAATTTAAGCAGGAAAACATGTTGCCTTCACCGTGGCCATATCCTTCAGAAATAAGAACAGCTGTTCTGCCAGCAGTGTGGGCTCCTTTTTCTATAGTGTAAGTAGCATTAGAAAGAAGAGTTTTTCTGATTTCGAAAGCACCAGCTGCTCTGATGTTTTGGGAATATTCCCATATGTTCTGAATGGGAAAAATTAAATGAAGCCAAACCAAAGACTTTTGACTTCATAGAGGAGACAAAGCTTTTTAAGAATTTCTCAACCAGAAAGTTTATAATTAGAGTATTAATTTCCTGGAGGGTAGTTTTGCTTCTTTGCGTAACTTAAAGGACAAATTCTTTATCCATTCTCTCATAGGAATTTGTTTTGTGCTCAGAATTAATAGTCCAATGATCCAAAAATAGTTCCTGATGCTTGACTGAAAAGCTAATTGGAGAGCCACTAGAAATGTATTAAAACATGAATTAGTACTCATACTCACAGTCTTGCAGCCCATCAGAGAAATATTTCAATTTGCTTCACAAATGACTAATTTCATATTTGTGTTTAAGCTAACTGGTACTGCTTTAAAGACATCTCTTTTATAAATAGTAACATTTAACCTATATAAAGAAGAATAAACAGAAACTTCTCTCCCAAGAAACTTCCTGTAGAGACACTAAATGGCCTACACCTTGTGAATCAGCTCTAAGAGTCTGGCTTAGAAATTAACCACCTTTTCTTCCGCTCATAAAGATGGTCTTCCATTAACTTGTAAAGTCTCTCATGGTTATTTGTGGCCTAAGAGAAATTGCAATACTTTGGTCAGGCTGGACAATCTACATGAAATAGGCTGGGCAAAGGATCCATATGGGAGGACATAAGCCAGAATTTTTCAGGAGGGGTAGGTCTGGAGGTGACCTCTCCACCTGGAAATTGTATATGATCTTGACCTAATAAATGTGTATGTTCCTTTAATTTTAATGATTAGATAATCAGAGCTGGATGTTTGTGTTAAAGGAAGAAACTTAGCACAGAAAAATAAGGAAATTATGTGTCTGTTAAGATAATGGAAATGAGGCTCTTCCAGTTTCCAGTTCTGAGACTCATGTGTTCTCAAAGCTACCATTTTTAGCCCATGCTATTTCTGAAGTCCCTTTATTTTCTTTGGGCTTTCAACTTCTAAGATAGCTTTGTCATCCTTTTATTTCAAACAATAGGTACATTAAACATGCTTTTTGCAAGATACATACGCATACGTTCCCCTCCTCTCCAATATTTATATACACATTGAGGAATTTCCTTCACTGTTGTTTCATCCTGGCTTTTGAGAATCAACATTCATGTGTTAAGAATCTGTCTCTTTATATAGTCAAACACATCACTAAAATATGATTCAATTTGGAGAAACTGATATCAACTGATTGTTTACTGGCCAATATAGTGTCATGGTTAGTGATAATAATGATTAAAAAAATAATAACATTGGCTGACACAGGATGCTAACTATGTTCCATGGGTGATGTATTACGTCACTTTGTGTTTTCATTAATCTTTTATGGCAGGTAATTTTTTAACAACTATTCTCTTTTCTTAATGAATCAGAAAACTAGAGCCCAGAAAGATGAATTATCTTGCTTAAGGTCACACAGCTTGTAAGAGGGAAGCTAGGATTGGAAGCCTGTGTCACCTAAGTCCAGATCCAAAGCCTTCACTGTTTTCATTACATCATGCTTTTTTCTTGACTAGGACCCCTCCCCTCCCAGGGACAATATGGAGGAATGTGCAATTTTGATTTCAAAGATGGCCTAAGTCTTCAGTATACTGTTGTTTCTTTTCTTCATTTATACATTCATATCTTTTAAAAAAATGTTTGTTTATTTTGAAAGAGAGTGAGAGAGAGAGCAGGGGAGGGACAGAGAGAGAGAGAGGGAGAGAGAATCCCAAGCAGGCTCTTCATTGTCAGTGTAGAGCCCCATGCAGGGCTCAATCTCATGAATCATGAGATCATGACCTGAGCTGAAACCAAGAGCCAAACACCTAACTGACTGAGCCACCAGGTACCCCACAATTCATATCTTTTTAGTCTCCTTCCCTCTACCACAGGCACCTACTCTTTCATGCTGTCATAGGAAAAGTTATATGTGTAAAGTTATTAGGCTATTTTCCTTGGAGATGGAAACTTTTATGACAATTTCATAAAAAGAATATAGGTGGCAGGTAATGCTTACCACAAATGAATGAATTATAAATTGCAGAATTTATGCTGTGGGTTCAAGGTTTTGGAGGAATTGAGGACTTGCTTGAAACTCTTATCCTTATCTGTTAACCAAGTTCCTTCACACAAGAGTGACCTGTGGCAGAGGGTGGGGTGAAGGATGGGCTTACCTGGAAAGCTGAAGCTAAGCAGGTCCTCTTTCTTGTCACACCCACATAACCCCCTACCCTAAATCAGGATGAAGCTTTGGTGAATCTGACTGTGGTTCAAGATCCAGAAATCCCTGTAATAGTAAATATTTCCTCAAAGTACAGAGCATTGATGTCATTTGCAAGTGCTTCTAAAATGGTGATTTGAGTTGGAAGAATAGAAGAGTGGTAGTGGAGTAAAAATTAAGTTTCCTGGATTCAGTGAGATCCTACTTTGCATGAATAGGACACTTGGAGTTTATGTTTCCTGTTAGGGCTTCTCAAAGCTAGGGAAATTTTGTTGAGATATGCCATAGTGGCTGCTACCCTTTGATGTTACCTTGTCTTTTTATTCTTTATTTTTTATTTTTTTAATGTTTATTTATTTTTGAGAGAGAGAGAGAGAGCGAGCAAGCATGCAAGCAGGGGAGGGACAGAGAGAGAGAGAGAGAGGAAGTCACAGAATGTGAAGCAGGCTCCAGGCTCTGAGCTGTCAGCAGAGAGCCCGACACAGGGCTCAAACTCATGAACTGTGAGATCATGACCTGAGCTGAAGTTGGATGCTTAACCGACAGAGCCACCCAGGTGCCCCAGAGGCTACCTCATCTTTTAAACAGATTTGGTATCCTAAAATAACTGAGTTGAGAAAAGAATCTAGTTTCATAGACTATGTATGTGAGGATATATAGGTGTAGGTGGCACATGTATGTGTATATGCATGTGAGCAAGTGTCTCAGGGATGAGGATAACTCTTCCTTAACCTAACAGAAATGCTGCTGTGTATAAAGCTTATGTGTTATTTCTCAATGGCGTAGCAATCTCTAGATTTTGTAGGAGAGTTTTTTTCCATTTAAATAAAAATATTTTGTATTTTTTAAAAATTTGGATGTATGTCTTAGAGTGGGAATTGATAAAAAAAAAAAAGTAAACAATAGCCAACAAAATGTCTTTTTAAAAATTTGTTTTAAATGTTTCTTTATTTTTGAGAGAGAGAGAGAGACAGAGTGTGAGTAGGGAAGGAGGAGAGAGAGAAAGACACAGCATCTGAAGCAGGCTCCAGACTCAGGTGTCAGCACAGATCCTGTCATGGGGCTCGAACTCACAAACCGTGAGATCATGACCTGAGCTGAAGTCGGACGTTTAAAGGACTGAGCTACCCAGGCGCCTGGACAAAATGTCTTAAAATAGATTCCCCTTTGGCATGACTCCTATACCAATCAATATCTAAAGGAGTGTACATTGTTAAACTAAGTAGAAGTGTGTGTCAAGAACTGAAAAAGGTTTGGGGTTTTACTTTAACTGAAACCTAATGATTTAGCCTGCCATAGTTTCATTGATGGTAGGGATACAAGATTCCCGGGGTAGATACATAGCACAGTTTGTCACACTCAATACCTCCAGCCAGGTAATCAGTGTTTTTGTGCTGTTCCCTGAGCCCCATGTTCCATAGGGGGCTGTGAAGAGGCCAGTGACACCCATACACACAGTGGGTTGAGCTATAAGAGAGGAGCGCTAACCTTAGGTAACAGGCATTAAGCAAAGCCACCCTCTGCCTTGGAGGAAAGCACTATCTCTATTTCTCAAGTCTGCTAGTTATGCAAACATTCTTGAAAATATAGTCTACAAGAAAGAACTTTTAAGACATGCAGAGATGCAAGTGCTCAGGAAGAATTCTCTCCACAGTTTATTTCTCTACTTCCCATTTCTTGTTATCTACTTTTTTTTTTCCCTTTCCAATATCCCAGTCAAGCCTTCACTTTGCACTTAGGATCAAAACTAACAGAGAGGAAAATGGTCAGTCTGTTAGTTCAATAATCACTTTGGATCTGTTTCATAGCTGACCTGATCATTCACGTAGAAATTGGCCACTAAGACTGTCAAAAATAACAGTCATACAAAAACACCCTACTGGAAATGGTTTTCATCAGAACCAAAGCTTGAAGATAGAGAGCCTGCCTAGAGGAAAGCCTAAGTGGTATAGTCAGGACCTGGTGACAGCCAGGCCCAGAGAACAAAATAAAAAGAAGCAACTAAACATCGACAAGTATGGTAGCTCTAACACTAACCTAGAGAACTGGATTAGAAGATAAACACATTAAGGACTAGCTTCCTTTAATATTTCTTCTGCTTGGCATTGTCCCCAGATCTATTTTCCACCTTTTCCCTCACTGTCCGCCACAAGAGGCCTGTGCCTGTGGACTACATTACCCACAGTCCCTTGCCAGCTGGCTTCCTTTGGGAGGCCAGTAGAGATTGAAGGTGGGGAAGAGAACCAGGTAGGAGATTCTTTCCCATGCCATGCTTGGGTCATGTTTCTGGCAGTGACTTAGTCCTTCTGTAAGTGCAGTGCCAGGTCCTCTCAGGCAGCCCCTCCTCCACAGCTCAGGTTCTGAATGGATCTCAGTGTTTCAAGATTAGGTGGGAATGGCTTCCCATTGTTGTTAGTCTTAAGGTGGCTCAAAATCCTTGGGTGATTCCCTGGACGGTGTCCACCCTCTGTTGTTGAGCTTCATTCAAGTCTCTTGAACATTCTGAGTCACCTTTTCTTTCCTACTGAGACCCAGATATAACTAGAGAAAAAGGGTAGGACCCTGGTCACAAAGAACGCAAGATAATAATAAATACTTAATGAGCCATTATTGTATGAGGTTAAGCCTCACTGCAAGCATGTGGTAGAAACTATTACTCTGTGAGTCAAATGAGGAAACTGGGCACAGAAATCTAGTATTTGGGGGAGCAGAGACTTAATCCTAAACTGTTGAACTCTGAAGCCATCACTGTTGTCACTACAGGCTATAAGACGGATCAACAGTCAGATAGTACTCTATGCTTGCCTGCAGGGCAGGGGCTCACTCATCACAATCACAGGAGGAGGCAGGCAGCCTCTCAGGAGGTAGAAGACAAGAGTAAAATGACAAGTGGTGTTCAGGGTTAATGTGGGGTCAGGAGAAAACTGCCTTGTTGCTGCTGAATCACTAGTGTTTCAGTCTAGACCTGGTCCTACATCATAAGTCTAGATTGAATCCAACTTTTTGAAGTTAAGACTCCCTTGCTATGGGAATTAAGGGCCATGGGGGTAAGAAATCAAGTCGAGTCATTTGCTATGTCTAGGTTTCAGGCATAGAATTGTATGTCCTTTGTAAATGATGTATTCATCTAAGAATGGTAAAACATTCTCTCTGAATGCAAAGAGTAGTTAGTGCTATTCAGAACCAATTAGAGTGCAAACATATTTCAAAAAAGAGCTGTATATTAAGAAAATGAACTCAATGAGTCAAACAGATTGAGCAAAAAAAAAAAAAAAATGGTGTGTCTAGTTGGGTGATTATCTGGCTTTCAGACATCAGACATTATTCATTTTCCAAACCAGAAATGGACAAGAAAATAAGCAAAAGGGCTAATAATACAAAACAATACAAATAGCTCATAACATATCTGGGGACATTAAATGGCTACAGGGAAAAGCATTACTTGTTTGGCTAATAATTATAATAAAACTCAGTTCTTATTGGCACCGAAGCCCAGACACTCTGGAAAAATAATAGGGTAAACAGTGAAAAAGATTGATGAAAGAATATTTTGAAATATCCACATACTAGTTTGTCTCAGAAAGACAACTGGCTAGTCTCATTGCAAATGCAGTGTGGCCAGAAGAGAGAGGAAAGCAATGAATTGTCATGAGGGACTGTGATGAGAAGTGACAGCCAGTAACAGAAATCCTCGCTAGGGAAGAGGCAGAAGAAATACCAATTAGCTGAATATAGCAGCCAGAGATCATCTGTTGTACTGGCAGGCATAGCTCAGCCTCCCTTGACACCTTTACCATGTCCTATTTGGGTGCTCCAACCAGCACAGTACAGGAGCTGGCTGTTTGACTCCCAGCAAAGTCTTCTGAATACTGCCTCCTTTATCACTATTCTATAGCCCTACTTATATCCCCAGATACTTAATTCTTGATTCTGTAGTTTTAGAAGCTGCTCTAGGGAAAAGTTAAATGTGGGAAACGCTGCTCATAATTTCCTCCCCTTGGAGCTTCACAGTGAACATTAACATGCCAAAAATATGTGAGATTCTAAAAAGCCCCTTTTAATTTTGCTTCACCCAGACTGTCAAGCTACTTTGGCACTGGGAACTTTCTATTTCTGTCTCAAGAACATTCTTTGGGAAATGCTGCTGTAGTCACAGCAGATCAGACACAGATGTGTCATGGAGTCACCTGTATCAATCAGGGTTGGGTAACATAAGGAAAGCTTAATAAAGGGACTGTTTGCAAAGGTGTGGGCTCAACTTATGTAAAGGAAGAAGGGAGAGTGAGGAACATGTGCAGTAGCATCAGAGAGCCATTACTGCTCCCAGGGTAAGGAAACTGAGGAGAGAGAGCTTGCATGGTGAGAGGTAGCCTCCAGGAAAAAAAAAAAAAAAAGTAGCCACCCTGAGGTGACCCAGTGGAAGGGGAGAAATGCATAGATGCATGACCTTCTCTTCCTCCCTCCTTTTGACTCTGCTGTTGCCTCCTCTGTATTCCAGTGGCTATAAACTGGAGGGCAAAGTGTTTTCCCAGCACAATCCTTGCAGGTCTACATTCTGGGGTGGAGAAGGGTGGGTATAGCCCTAAGGGACAAAGAGAAGAAACTCAGCACAAATTTCCATAGTATCAAGTTCAAGCTTCTTAACTTCAAGGCAAATAATCTGTGAAATCTGTGTTATATTTAAAGAGATTCACAAAGAGATATTTCCAGAACTTAAAGAACAGAAACATTGGGATGGATCAGTGTAGTATTCTTGATCCATGCTATGTAAGACTGCTCAGAAAGGACAGCTCCTGAAAGATTTTGAATCAAATAAATCTGTTAACTAACTTGGTTCATGCATGCAGCTAAATTAGTCTCAAGCTGTGTTTCATGTACTTCCCAGCAAAAATATCAGAAAATTTGTTATCTTTGGGTCACTGATTGCTGAAAAGTAGGCACAAAGTTACTTGACTAGACTTTCAGAATCAATGATGGCACTCCATGATAAAAATTCAATGTGCACACCGGAAGCTGTAGGCAAATATTTTGATAAAGAACAATTCATTGACCTATTTAGAGAAATAATGCAGAGAATTTCTATTTTGAACTATAAGGTATATATTTTGACATTCCAGGGTAGCAGTCTTTTAGAGTAAACACAAGAATTTAGAGTTAGAGAGACAGGATAGATCCTGATCCCCTCGTTTAAATGACAGTGCCCACCTGGGAAGTTCATCAGTCTCTGCAGGCATTGTTGTTTTGGTTACATTGTAACCTGATGATAACAGGAGCTAATATTTGCAGAGCTCTCACTTTATGTCAGACATTTTATGCGTATTATTCAATAATCCCTATAATAAACCTAGGGAAGGGACATTTATTATTCTCAATTTCAAACAAAGAAGTTGAGTCACTTGCCCAAGGTCATATTGTTAACATGTGTAAGCCCTTGGCACATTGCTTGGTAATGACAAGTGCTTTCTGAATGTTATATACTTAAATTATTTATTACTATTGTGTTAAAAACTTTTTAAAGTTTATTTATTTTGAGTGAGAGAGAGTGAACAAGCAGGGGTGGGACAGAGAGAAAGGGAAAGAGAGGATCCCAAGTAGGCTCCATGCTGTCAGCATTGATAGTGCAGAGCCTGATGTAGGGCTTGATCCAATGAACTGCAAAATCATGACTTGACCTGAAATCAAGAGTCAGATGCTTACCCAACTGAGCCACCTAGGTGCCCCTATATTACTATTATTGTTAATATTACTTGTCAACCTCTATCCTAGAAATAACAGGCAAGTAAAGTGCATCTGGAATATAGTGAATGTGGCTAATTTGATTTTATATATGTAATGATATTCCAGGCCCCCATTAAGATATTGTTTTAATGTTTATTTATTTTTGAGAGAGAGAGAGAGAGAGAGAGGGAGGGAGAGAGAGAGAGCGTGTGAATGGGAGAGGGGTAGAAAGAGGGAGACACAGAATCTGAAGCAGGGCTTAGGCTCTGAGCTGTCAGCACAGAGCCCGATGCAGGGCTCCAACTCAGGAACTATGATATTATGGCCTCAGCCAAAGTTGGACACTGTACTGACTGAGCCACCAAGGAGCCCCTACAGGCCCCCATTAAAATAAAATGTAATGGTAATTGTTCTTTAGAAAATGTAATTATTCTGAATTTTTCAAATGTATTACACAGCTTTTTTACTTTAGAGTGATTTAATACATGAAGCGACAAGCTATATCTATATTTCTGATTTGTTTTCTAGATTTTATATCCTTAAAAGGGGAATATTTTAGAATCAACAAGGTTCCAGAGAAAAAGAAACACTTGGTGGAAGCATTGACCTTGAAGTGCAGGTTTTTAGCATCTGGGAAAACACTAATATCATTTATTCATTTACTCAGCCATGCAAAGTTATTAAACTCTGATTATATTCCAGGTAGACCAGAGATTATGGAAAGATATTACCAAAGATTGGTCACTGACCTGTTATATAGAAATAATATTTCAAGGTCTACATGAGGCCCCTTAAAAAGAGAATACACTATTTATTCCAGAAGTTCTAGAATAGGTGAAAGTAATTTCTGGTGAAAAGAGATGAAGAAAATTTCTGGGGTTCTTTAGATAGAGATGTGGGTTGCATATAGGATTTGCTACATAATTTGCAGTGTCCAGTGCAAACTGAAAATGTGAGGCACCTTATTCAGAAGTTATTAAGACTTTTGGCAATAGAGCATTAAACCAAACACAGAGCCCTTTCAAACATCAGTCCCTGTGTGACTGCACAGGTCCACAGCCAGGAGGTTGGTTCTTGATTATACAGGTGTATGCATTTGTCAAGCCATTGAACTGAAACCTTAAGATCTACATGTAAATTATGTATCAATTGAAAAGTGTAAAATTGGGGCACCTGGGTGGCTCGGTCTGTTGCGTGCCTGACTCTTGATTTTGGCTCAGGTGATGATCCCAGGGTTGTGAAATTGAGCCCACACTCAGTGTGGAGGCTGCTTGGGATTCTCTCTCTCTGTGTCACCCTCTCTCTCTCTCTCTCTTGCTTGCTTGCTCACTCTCCCCCTCTGTACCTCTCCCCTGCTTGTGCATACACATGCACACTCTCTCTCAAAAAAAGGAAAGTGTGTAAAATTAAAGTAGAATAAAAATAAATCAAGTGAAAGAAGACTGGAGATTGACATCTTGTTTCCAAGTAAACCTTTGGTGTAATCATTGGTTCTTTGTCAAACATTAATTGAAACCATTCTGATGGGTGCTAGTGATTATATGTGTCTCTTTACATAAATAGATTTGTGTCTGAGTATGTCTCTGTATATGTCTCTGTGTCTCTCTATATGTCTCACTGTGTGTGTGTATGCTGTGACATATATATGTCTATATACATATATATGACATATATATGTCATATATATATGCTGTGCATACACACACACACACAGAGCAATGCTTATATCGATGTATAGACATATAGGCATAATTCTTATACTCAATACTCAAGAAGCTTACCTAACAGTTGGAGGAGCATTCTTCTCATCTTAAACTCTTGTTAAACCAAAGCTTTTTATATCTGCTTATATGCCCAATCTATACTTTAATCTACTCCTCATTCCAGTTTTCTACCACAGCCATCCTGACATTAGTTTGTTCCGTCAGAACTCAGATCACTGGCTGGGGCTTCTGGGTTCCCAGCATCTGCTGCAGTTTTATATCCCAGAGACTGATGTCCTTGGGCTGCTCTAGGCCATCTGGTCCTGAAGTACATCTGCTATCTCCTTAATGTACATGGAGCCTCAGTCCCCTGCTCAGATCTAAAAATAATATAATACTTGTGGTAAATACCCAGTAGTAGAATTGTTGGATCATATGGTAACCCTATTTTTAACTTTTTGAGGAACCTCCAGACTGTTTTCCACAGTGACTGCATCAGTTTGCATTCCCACCAACAGTGCATGAGGGAATGAAGAGTACACTTTTTGTGATGGGCACTGAATGATGTACAGGTTGTTGAATCACTGTATTATATACCTGAGGCTAATATAACATTCTATATTAAATATACTAGAATTTAAAAAAATTAAAAATTATATACTTTTAATGTCACAGCAATACTAGTCTGCATTTTAAACAATATCCTTTATGCCTAGAAATCTTTTAAAAGCTGACTATTAAGGCTAAAATATAAACTAGTCTGTTGATGTGTGTTAAGGAGTCTGTTTTAGTGATGCTGTTGGATGAAGATGAATAACAACCTACAGGCTACATGATAATAAATGCTGTCATAAATGAGATGAAGTGCACAATACCTCTTCATTTAAGTGAAAGATAAAGTAGTGAAGTGAGGGTGATAAGGTATGTACAAGTGGTATTTTTATTGCCTGTGTTCACATAAATGGACACTGACAATAATAAAGAAGGAGGGGGGAAAACTAGGTAGCTGTCAGCCTGTGTCCTTGGAACCAGTAAATTCTCCATACTGGGATCCAACCTGAGCCTGCAGAGACAAACATTTGCTGAAAAATATAGTAATTTCAAATTTTAAATAGATGTTTAGAGAACTTAAATGTTTTCTCCTAATCTAGAGATTCTATTAGTTTAAGATTTCCTGGAGAGCAAAGCAATTATTTGGGGAAAGTTACTTTATTATTTAATTCGACAACTGATTGTGTTTTATAATACCCAGCCTATAGCTACATATATATATCTTACGTTATTCACCAATTCTTTAGATAGCAGCCATATCGAGTCTATTTTAATAAAGTACACTCAACTTTTCCATTTCCTGTCTCTGTTTTTTCTATGAATAAATCCTTTATTTTTTATGATATGTAGTCTTCAACAAGACCATGAGCATATTACTGAATTTGAACTATAGAAATCAATAAACTCTGAAGTATTTGTCCAAATAGGATTCTCCATCCATCATGGATGCTGTTTATATCAATCATCTATTCACCTTTTTTATGTTCCCGGTATATCAAATAATTCTTTGGAGAATGCTCACTCTTAAGATATTGTGTGCAAATAAAGTGTTTATGGGATTTCACAGATCATCCACAGAAAGAGCAAAGGAATATTCTGAAATTTATAATCTTGATTATTTCATTGTGTATAATTTACCGTTTTAGTCAGACTTTAGATTCTCAGAGAACTAAGTGGTGCCTTTCAGCCTTTCTTTTGTCCACAGAAAGGTTTAGCACAATGCCTAAAGGCCTGAGGCAGTGCCAGATTCAATACATTCTTATTAAATGAAGAACTAAATCTGGAGTTGATATTTTACAAAAACTGGGGAATTAAATCCATTTTGAGGTTCAGAAGGTAAATGTGTTTCAAGATTAATCAATACTAATTTTCCTTATTTTTTAAAGCTCCTGGAAAAGCTTACTGAGGTAATTGATTATTTTTACCTCTCTTTTTTATATTAATTATTAAAAAATCTTTATTTATTTTTGAGAGACAGAGTGCAAGCAGGGGAGGAACAGAGAGAGAGGGAGGCACAAAATCTGAAGCAGGCTCCAAGCTCTGAGCTGTCAGCACAGACCTTGACACAGGGCTTGAGTTTGCAAACTACAAGATCATGACCTGAACCAAAGTCAGATGCTCAACCAACTGAGACATCCAAGTGCCCCTCCACCTCTCTTATGTATGGAGAAAATTCCAATTCTCACTCAATTCACTACAAACCTCTGTGCTTTTTACTCTGGGAGGAATTTAACTCAAATAGACCAGGAGATATTGGTGAACATCTAAAACCTAACAGGCATATTTCTGCTCCTCTCCCAGTTCTTTGCTTGATGCAGTGTATCTTGTAACTGATGGGTAAATATCACCTAACTGATGAGCTACCCCACTGTTATTTTTCTTCATAATTGCTTCTGTGAGTAAAGATGATATTTCTTTGCAGTTACTCTGCCTGCAGAGATAACCATGAATATTTAATACTCTGGTTTCAGAAATGGCTTTAGTGATT
This sequence comes from Hyaena hyaena, assembly GCF_003009895.1. Lineage (NCBI taxonomy): Eukaryota > Metazoa > Chordata > Mammalia > Carnivora > Hyaenidae > Hyaena > Hyaena hyaena. The sequence continues at coordinate 3,206 of NW_024083045.1, read as the reverse complement.
TCAGTTGGGATTGTTTAAAATGAAGTTAGTTCGTTTTGTGTGTAATACAAATACTTATAGCCCTCACCAGTTTGTGATAATGCCCTGATAACAGTTGAATCCAAATTTTACTGGGTAAAAGTCTGCAATGGATACCAGGCACTGCAGGCCTGCAAAATTCTTCCCAAAGGTATCTGAGATTCTTCAGAGGCATTTCCCTTGGGCCCCCAAATTAGTCCTGCTCGTTGATGCTGCTACTCATGGAGGACTTCTGTGGCTGGTCTCTATGTGCGGAGACACACAGTCCTTGCCATTGATTTAGGATTGAATAACATCACTGCCCTCACTTCTATTGCCAAGCCCAGGGATCTGTAATTGCTGGTGCTGAGCTGGAGGCGAACATCCACTGCTCTGGTTGTTAGGCAGTGCATAACCTTCACCTCTACTGAACGGGACCCACTGCCAGGGTGGGCAGCCAAGCTCTTGGACAGGTCAACAATGCTCAGATCCTTCCCACTTCTGCCATGACAGACTGAACATGGGAATGGCACCGTCCCTCTAAAATATAATCGATATGGGAATTCCTTAGCAAGATAGCTTAGACCTTAAGATAGATGTTAGGAGTTTTGTGAAATATTTCCCGAGTTAGCAATATTGGCCTCTTCCTTTTTAGGGTGTATATAAACTCACTTGAAATGTAAGTGGGGAGAGTTTCCAGTATTAGCTGCGTATCTGGAACCACATCTCTGACCCTCAAACTCATTGCAAATTCTTCTCAACCTTTTCATATTTTCCCCTTGAGATTAATTCTCTTAATAAAAATTTTCTTAAGCTCCTACTGACCTTACTTGAAATTTGACTTCTGCTAGTCCCCTTTGCCTATGTCCTCCATTGCTACACATGTTTATATGCAATTATAGTTTGGGAGATTTATGCACCTGTGTAAATCAGCTGATGCGATTTGATATGGGGCCAGGGAGGAGTACGATTCAAAGGTGTCACATAATTTAAAAAATCCAGTTTACCCAGCTCAGCTGGGATGGTCTTTTGTATGTGAAAATGTGAGCATTTACACTCTGATTCTTAGGGTGTCTGGGTGGACAGATGTAATTGAAGAGCTTCCTCAGGTGACTCTGATACACTGTTCTGTGAGGACAGAGAGAGGGGAAATGAAGTGAAAGTGTAGGTATTGGGGGAGGGTAGCTCCCGTGTAGCCTATACTAAAGCATCACTGTCACTAACAGCAGATAGTATACATCTCAAGCTACAAAATAACATGCCTAACTTAATTACAGTTACGTAAGGGTAAAAGTGAGTAAACCAGAATTCTCAGAATGGGTGTGAGGGATTTGAGGAGTAAGAACCTGGGAGACCTCTACTCATAGCTTCTCCGGGGCTTTAGTTTATATTAGTTTTATTGTGCTCTCTATTCTGGCTCCTCCAAACATCATGGTTTAATTATATAACTGTCAATTTTCTGAGACCATGTCTCAGGTGGGCTTTTATATTTTTCTCACTCTATAGGAGTGGTTGGTGTGATGGTTTTTTACCCTCCTTCCCCTTAACATATCTTTTAGATAGATATTTTAAACCTATCATTTTAGAGAATATAGCTGTCTCTATGTAGTCCAGTTACTTTAGCTGTATTGGTCAGTGGAAAATACCAGAATCAGCTCATAAGAGTCTAAGAGGAGGCCACAGGGAATTGGGCAGTGACCTTCCAGAAGCATAAATATTCTTCAGAATATGCTGATAATGGATACATCTGGTGCTTGAAGCTATAGCAAAGCAGGAACAAATTTGGATTAGTTAGTGCTGTGTGGTGATTTGCAAGGTCATTAACAGGTGAGGTGAAGTCACAGAATTAGAGAACTTTGGAGCTAGAAGGGATCTTCTAAATCAGTGGCTTTCCAACTGTGTTGTTTAAAACCTATAATAATGCATTTTATGTCATGGCTCAGTATCTACATAGGTATATCTGGAGCAAGAGTGAGCACGCGCACACACGCACACCCCCCCCCCCACACTAATAATAATATATACACGCACTGAACAGAAGAAAGCACTTGTTCTCCACTCTATTTTGAATCACTAAATTAATTTTACATTTCATATATGGTTGTGAACAGAAGTTGGAAAGTACTAATCTAGGTCACCTTGACCAGCCTTTCAATTTACAGACGAATTGGATAGTTCTAGCAATTAAGTGAACTTCACAACCTGTACGGCCATTTAGGCCTTAGAACCCATGTCTTCAGATTCTTCTGCACATGCTCTCTTCTCTATATGAGTGTGTAATTAGTAGTGCAGGGCATTAATTTTTAATATTTCTGTTGGGCAGTGTATATGTTATGCTACATAAGGATTATAATTGGAACTATATAATAGCTTTGAATATAAATATATATTAAGATTCTATTATTCAGTTATGATACATTCACTTTTATCATGCATGCAAAGAAGGAACAGGCAGAGGCTCAATAATGTGAAGAATGAATTTGGGAGCTAGAATTTTGGGTTCCTTGTCCCTTGTAGTACTCAGAGTTCCTTGATTCTCAATCAGTCTGCTCCACAGTGCATCTCTGCCCTGCATGTCCTTGAAAGGAATTAACTAGGGGGTACCTTTTATGTGAAGAACAAAAGGCTCTCCCTCTGAAAAGGGGCATTCTCAACTCCTGAATAGTCTCTTGTCAGGAGTTAATGCCCATTAGATAACCTCTTCCTACTCAAGTGCTGTTCTGATACTCTCTCTGCCCTCAATGAGTCAACTGTCTAGTATGGGGCTTATATTTTGAATTCCCAATAAGTGATATTGAGTTTTTTTAATATATAGGTCTGACTCTACTTTTTATTTGTTAGAACAAAGCCTGTATTTTGAAGGCAAAGGGTTTTTAAATAGCCTTAATATGAGGAAATCTTGTTAACATTAACATGAAAGTTAACTCAGCATAATAACCAATTGTTTAAAGTGTTAACATTTTCCAAGTGCTCCCCTATTTCTTTGTGGGACAGGAACCATGTTTAGAGTATTTCAGAGACTTGTCCATGGTGTCTACACAGAGTCTGTTGTGTAGAGTACTGGTATTGAGTCTTTTTTTTTTTTTTTTTTTTTTTTTTACAAATAGTTTATTGTCAAATTAGTTTCCACATAACACTCAGTGCTCATCCCCACAAGTGTCCTCCTCCATGCCCATCCCCCCTCCCCCCCACAACCCCACATCCATCAG